>NC_043704.1:139639686-139640909 GCF_006229205.1 Suricata suricatta
TGCCCACAGGCCTCAGAACCTCACAGCCATGTCTGAATGGCTAGCTGGTGAGTCAGGGCCCCTGATGAGGTGATAACAGAGAAAAGGGGGTGGAATACTTTTTCTCAGTCACTGGGGATCCTATTAGCTTGTGTAGAAGCAGCGAAGCATCCAACGTTTATTTTATTATTATTTTTAAGAGCCGTTCAGCTTTGTGAGAGAGCAGACCATCATAAAAAAAGGAGTTTAATATTCTACAGTACGTGTAGAATAATGATCTTTCAGGGAAGAGAAGGAAAAGATTATAATGCCTCCCGTTAGAGCACGTTGCTTTTCCTTCTTGGATCTCCCCACGGTCAATTACAAAAAGAGGTAAAAGAAGAGCTAACGGCCACAGCCATCCTCATCCATCTCTGCTCGCCTTTGCTCAGGCATCCGGGACTTTCTGTGCTGTTAACTACCCACTAGACGCAAACCATGCCAAAATATAAGTTCTAGTCCAAGCCATGCTACTGAATATGACGTATAGGCCCCCAAGGGCTTGTTGACAAGATCCTCCTGAATGTGGCACACATTTCTCAGATTTTGAAGGATCCAAATGAAATTGGCTTTTGTTTTTTTCTCTAAAAACCCACCTGCCTCTGGTGTTCGCCGTCATGTGACTAAACACTACCATCTACACAGTCACCAAAACCAGAAACCTAAACGTCGAAGAGCCCCCTCTCTCTCTCCCTCACCTTTCCTTTCTGATCACCGCTGAGATCTGTTCACTCTTCCTGTGAGGTGTATCTAAAACCCATACTCTTCTGCTCCATTTCCTGGGCTGCTGCTAATTGCAAGCCTAGGACATTTCCCCTTGGAAATAGCTCCCTAGCACTGACCTGTGGGCTCTCTGGCTCTTCTCTATGTTTCATAGAGCCTCTTTAGAAGTAGAATTTTAGGGGCGCCTGGGTGGCTCAGTTGGTTAAGCACCAACTTCCACTTGGGTCATGATCTCATGGTTTGTGGGTTCCAGCCCCGCATCGGGCTCTGTGCTGACAGCTCAGGGCCTGGAGCCTGCTTCCGATTCTGTGTCTCCCTCTCTTTCTGCCTCTCCCCTACTCGCACTCGGTGTCTCTCTCTTAAAAATAAATAAACATTAAAAATTTTTTAAAATAATAAAAATTAGAAAAATAAAAGTCGAATTTTAGGGGCAACTGGGTGGCTCAGTCAGTTAAGTGCCCAATTCTTGATTTGAGTTTAAG
>NC_043704.1:139641009-139642203 GCF_006229205.1 Suricata suricatta
CTTAACTGACTGAGCCACCCAGTTGCCCCTAAAATTCGACTTTTATTTTTCTAATTTTTATTATTTTAAAAAATTTTTAATGTTTATTTATTTTTAAGAGAGAGACACCGAGTGCGAGTAGGGGAGAGGCAGAAAGAGAGGGAGACACAGAATCTGAAGCAGGCTCCAGGCCCTGAGCTGTCAGCACAGAGCCTGATGCGGGGCTCGAACCCCAAACCATGAGATCATGACCTGAGTGGAAGTTGGTGCTTAACCAACTGAGCCACCCAGGCACCCCTAAAATTCTACTTCTAAAGAGGCTCTATGAAACATAGAGAAGAGCCAGAGAGCCCACAGGTCAGTGCTAGGGAGCTATTTCCAAGGGGAAATGTCCTAGGCTTGCAATTAGCAGCAGCCCAGGGAATGGAGCAGAAGAGTATGGGTTTTAGCTACACCTCACAGGAAGAGTGAACAGATCTCAGCGGTGATCAGAAAGGAAAGGTGAGGGAGAGAGAGAGGAGGCTCTTCGACGTTTAGGTTTCTGGTGTTGGTGACTGTGTAGATGGTAGTGTTTAGTCACATGACGGCGAACACCAGAGGCAGGTGGGTTTTTAGAGAAAAAAACAAAAGCCAATTTCATTTGGATCCTTCAAAATCTGAGAAATGTGTGCCACATTCAGGAGGATCTTGTCAGCAAGCCTTTGGGGGCCTATACGTCATATTCAGTAGCATGGCTTGGACTAGAACTTATATTTTGGTATGGTTTGCGTCTAGCGGGTAGTTAACAGCACAGAAAGTCCCGGATGCCTGAGCAAAGGCGAGCAGAGATAGATGAGGATGGCTGTGGCCGTTAGCTCTTCTTTTACCTCTTTTTGTAATTGACCGTGGGGAGATCCAAGACGGAAAAGCAACGTGCTCTAACGGGAGGCATTATAATCTTTTCCTTCTCTCCCTGAAAGATCATTATTCTACACGTACTGTAGAATATTAAACTCCTTTTTTTATGATGGTCTGCTTTCTCACAAAGCTGAACGGCTCTTAAAAATAATAATAAAATAAACGTTGGATGCTTCGCTGCTTCTACACAAGCTAATAGGATCCCCAGTGACTGAGAAAAAGTATTCCACCCCCTTTTCTCTGTTATCACCTCATCAGGGGCCCTGACTCACCAGCTAGCCATTCAGACATGGCTGTGAGGTTCTGAGGCCTGTGGGC
>NC_043704.1:139642303-139677847 GCF_006229205.1 Suricata suricatta
TGGTAAGCATGACACAGGCTTCTGATAAGCTAACTTAGCAGCCCAAGACCCAGATGGCCCACCCATCATCACATCAAGCTCCAAGAAAAAAGAGAGAATCAGGGAGAAGGAATGATAAAGCAGAGAGATTTATATTAATATTTGAGGATTCCTTTAAGGAATAGATAGGTATAGAAAGAAAACTCAACTTGCATACCTAATTGTCCACCAGACATTTTCTCACGGTGTCTTCTGCCCTCTCTCCATCAGCTTGAACATTTTTGCATCCACTCATCTTTCTAGATAATTTCATATACGGTAAAATATAATCAACCATTAAGTCAGGCATATAAACATGATAAAATGTGTATTTGTAGCTCATTCTTTGGGCTACTCCAGAGACAGGGCCATGAGAAATGATTTTCTAAACTCATCGGTCTTTTTTTTCTTTCAATTAAAAAGCTTCTTATCATGTGAGTTGTAGGGTATGGTATAAAAATGTGTTCTCCTTTCCTTCAGCTTCCACTTTCAATGCCATGAGTAAATGGTTCTCTGCTTTTCTCCCAAAGAATTATGGGCTAGCCTATCAGACTTTGAAGTTGAAATCAACAATTCGATTGTCCACCTCTTCCACTTAAGGATTGTGAGTTATCTTTGGAAAGCCTCACTTGACATCCAGTATGTTTATGTGTAGTACAAGTATTTATTCCTACAAGGAACATATTCTCCACCTTGCCCTTAATTGCTATCTAGAGATAGAATTGAAAGGGAGGAGATTTTAGATGTGAACCAGGGAGGCCACCAAGGCAGGGCTGTCAGTGATTCATGGTGGTGGAAGTGACTCTGTTGAAAGTCACAAGTCATGATGGGTGGTTCTACCCATCATTCTCAGGAAGCTCTCTTGGGAGTCACATATTTACAACCTGTGCTACAAAGGCTTTCACATTACATTTAGTGCAAGATATATTTAGATAAAGTCTCTCCAAGGGTATCCAAATGTTGATATATAGCAGCAGTTAAATTCTATTTCCACAAGAGAACAATCAGGTTTCAACGTTTGGTCCATCCAGATGGACCATATTTGAAGCCACCAATATACTGAGAACTCTGTCAATCACATTTGAATCTAAGTACAGATCGTGAATATACAGAATGATTAAGACTTATCCTGGCTGGCTATGTTGAGTAGGTAAAACTCTAGGGAAGGAGGATGGATTAATAAAGGTAGGCAGTCCTGAAAATTTTAAATAATCGACCACTGATTGATAAATAAATAGCTCAGTGTCATACTAACACAATTCTTCTCATCCTAAGAAATGGCTTAAATAACTGACAAACTTGTTTTCATCAAAAAGTGTTAATATATTGCAAACTCACTGTTAACTGAAACAGAATAATAAATTCTTTACTTCAAGGAAATTTGGCAATCTTGAGAATTTTTATAATACCAATCACCCTTTCGAATGTCAGGTCATGGTCAGGGAAGATGCCATGGGGTCACAAAAAGATAGGCAAATGTCTTCCATGACCCCTGATATCTAAGAATAAGAACAGAAACTGCAGGGGCACCTGGGTGGCTCAGTCAGTTTAAGCATCAACTCTTGGTTTCAGCTCAGGTCATGATCTCATGGTTCATGAGTTCAAGCCCCACATCAGGTTCTGCGCTGACAGCATAGAGTCTCCTTGGGATCCTCTCTCTCTCCTTCTCTCTTTGCCTCTCCCCTGCTCACACACTCTCTCAAAATAAATAAATAAACTTAAAAAAAATAACAAAAGCTGCAATGTCTTCTCTTACATGTTTTTTGAATGTGTCTCCATCCATAAAAATTTGGTTTGTTAGTGTGTTTAAAGGGAGGTTAAAAATGGGGTAAGTGGGAAATCTTGTTAGTTAAGTATATTTTCCATTTCTCATATGATTCTTAGTGAGACTTTCTGCCAGGTGCTAGCCTGTACCTGCCACCTGGCATGTCTATTAAGGCAACAGGAAATCCATAAGTCTTCTAAGATTCTATAAGCCAAATATGGGCTTTTCATCTTTAGCTTGACTCGGCACCGCAAAAGACTACTGAAAAGTGAGTTATGTTACTGGCATTAGTATCTATGAAAAGCATCACATAAAACTATTGACTAAGAAGAGATGAACATGAAAGAATGTGAGACAATGTAATATAATCAATCTAGGGAATGACTCTTGCTCACTATTGTATCAAGTATCAAGTGCAGAGGACATGGTGAGTTCTCAATTAGCATTTGTTACAAGATGAATTAATAAGTGAATTAAAAAATGATTATGATGTCAGTTGGCACATTCATGATTATAACATGCAGGCAGTGAGACTTGTACAGATCAGATTACTGAAAGGAGGGTGACTGGAGATGGACATAGAAAAGAAATACATATATGAGCTCTAAAATAGAAATTAATCATGGCTTTTTAAAAAAAATGCCAATAAATGCAAATTTTTCCTAAATGAAATTTAAAAGGAAACATACCAAATTTAAAAAAAAAGTATAAACATGAGCAATAGAGATAAATGTACAAATTAAATTATAAAGAGAAGAGCTAAAACAATAAGATGATGACATTTCATCCAAAAACAATGGAAGAGCTTTAGTGAAAAAAACTCATAGCAGATCAAGGACCAATAAAAAGCTGATTACATAGAGTGGCAGTAATTTTTTTTGTTTTAATATTTATTTGCTATGAGAAGGAGAGACAGAGCATGAGCAGGGGAGGGGCAGAGAGAGATGGAGACATAGAACTGGAAGCAGGCTCCAGGCTCTGAGCTGTCAGTGCAGAGCTGACGCGGGGCTCAAACCCACAACCCATGAGATCGTGACCTAAGCCAAAGTCCAATGCTTAACTGACTGAGCCACGCAGGTGCCCCACAGTGGCAGTAATTTTAAGTAAATGCTGGGCTGGCCTGGCCCAACCCAATGTCTATGTTCCTTCTAGTAAAGGAAACATTAGTGAAAGTAGAATCATTATCTACGAATTTGTCACTCATTGGACTTCATTAGCCAGTTGATGGATGTTAATCAAACATAAAACAATGTACTGTGCAGCTAGCAAATCATTTTTAGCACATTTCCCTGTAGATTCCTAAAACGAGACCAACATCAACTCAAAATTGCCTTCAAATTGCATTTTTAAAGTGTTAGGGATTTCCACTTGCGAAAAAGATGAGGAAAATCACATTATCGTGTCTTTCACCTTAACAAAAACAAGCTAGGTAAGCTATAAAATTCAAAGTTTTTTTTTTTAAATATGTCAGAGATCCGAGGGTACAAAGAAACCTAAATTAACCGATTTCCACAATATGACAATTTATTCTTAAGAGTGAAGCAATTCATGATCATTGTTATGTCTTCCAAAGAAGCCAGCTGATTTTATTTCTGGCAAGCGCTCTCTTCCTGGCTTGCAGATGGCTGTCTTGTCACTGTGTCCTTACATGGTGGAGACAAAACAACTGGGCTCTCTGTTGTCTCTTCTTATAAGGAAACAAATCCTATTAGATCAGAGCCCCACCACTATCTAACCTTAATTACACTCTTACCGGTCTTGTCTCCAAATATAGTCATATTGGGGTTAGGGCTTCAACATCTGAATGAAGGTGGAGGGGGGCTGTGGGCAGAAACATGCAATCCATAACAGGTAATAACAAATGTTTTCTTGGAAAAAAAAAAAAAGAAGAGGAAGAAGAAGACTTGAGTTTATTGGAGAACTGTTGACTTTATTGGTTTTATTGTCTTTTTTGTGTGTTTATTTTAGATATACCTTCCCATGGACTATGAAATTAGATGAGACAAATGGGAGAAAAAGTGTAATTCTGCACCTGGAATAAAACCCAGAATGTGCCGAGAGAAGTTATTTGTTTTTTGAAGTAATTCTCCCAAAGCAAAACAAACAACAATTCAAGCAGCAAATGGAAAAGTTTATGTAACAGCCCGTAAGTTATAAATATGTGAATAACTCCAAACATTTGTAGCATTTCGAAGTACTTCATGAAATAATGTTTTACCATCTTGCCTCTCCAAAACATAGGAGCAAAACAAGCCAAGCAACAACTAAACCAAATAATAAATTTCATTTTGAGAAATACGGAAACACTGCATGGCCGTAATGAAAAACAATGACTTAATCAAATATTGCATTGAAACAATTCAGAGAAAGAATTCTATGGGAAGAATGTTTTGGAAGAAAAATTAATCTGAAGTTACATCCAAGCTGCTCCTAAAATAGATCTCCATTTCAAGAAGAAAATAGCCTCGTTTTCTAGTATTGTGTCTAAGACATTTGGGGCACATACTATAAGCCTGAAAATACAAAAAACGGGCCTTGGCTCCCGACCTTTCATGCTTTTCCCAAGAAACATTTTTTTCTGCTAGTATCCAACAAAAATAAAAGTCATTTGTATAGCTAGGATGTAATTAATGACAAAAAAAGCAAATAGAGGCAGAAGTGCTGGAAACAATATTGCTGTCGGCTAAAAATTTGATGTGCCTTACATACGTGTGGGCCATCAGACACACCTTTCCCACGTACACTGTTTGCCTCTTGGCCTGAAAAACAACAGAAAAAGATTTTCTTTTTATGAGCATGGGGACCACTGAGTGGCCATATGCCTTTGCCACTGGACTGGTTGCATTTTCTTTCGTGAATAAGGAGATGCACACAGAATGCACAGGCTTCCCCACCAGGCCTTTCATGGCTCTCTCCATCCAGCAGTGTCTGCAGGCTCTGGAGATATTGCTTCACCTTTGAAGCTTGGAGGGAGCTGCAGATAGGAATATGCTTTAGTTTCTATAAGCAGCAAAGGTTTGTGGGGTGGGGGGGTTGTTTGGTTTGGTTTGGTTTTTTATTTTGAGAGAAAGAGAAAGCACAAATGGAAAAGTGGCAGAGAGACGGGGAGAGGGAAAGAATCCCAAGCAGACTCTGCATCCTCAGCGCAGAGGCTGATGTGGGCTTGAACCAACAACCCATAGGATCATGACCTGCAGCAAAGTCGGTAGCTCAATCACTGAGCCACCCAGGCACCCAAAGCAGCAATTCTTCCTCTGACACTTTCTTGGCCCAATATTAGTGAAGTAAGTTCCTCTTCTCCTCTCGTTGTATAGACCCTTAGAATTTGCCTCAGCTTAGAAATGTTTCATCATCTTTGATCTTAAACATCATTTTTCGGAAATAAAAATGGGATCCACTCAAGAGGAAAGGAAGTTTACTACCAGGTTGATTACAATATACTTTCAAGTGTTCTTGGGGACAAGCTCTTTAAAAGAATTAAAATTGGGGCGCCTGGGT
This sequence comes from Suricata suricatta, assembly GCF_006229205.1. Taxonomy (NCBI): domain Eukaryota; kingdom Metazoa; phylum Chordata; class Mammalia; order Carnivora; family Herpestidae; genus Suricata; species Suricata suricatta. The sequence continues at coordinate 139,647,585 of NC_043704.1, forward strand.
GGCTCAGTCAGTTGAGTGTCCGGCTTTGGCTCAGGTCATGATCTCACGGTTCGTGGATTTGAGCCCCGTGTCAGGCTCTGTGCTGACAGCTCAGAGCCTAGAGCCTGTCTTCAGATTCTGTGTCTCCCTCTCTCTCTGACCTTCCCCTGCTCACACTGTCTCTCTCTCTCTTTCTCAAAAATAAATAAAACATTTAAAAAAATTAAAATCAGTCTTTTCCATGAAACTTGAGTAGACTCAGGATTCATGTACAAGGTGTATCTACTTATTTAGAAATATAAACAAACAATATAAAGAAGTCTTTCATATATTACTATGGTCTTTAATTATGTGGGTCCCAAATATATTATAACCTAGGTAGCAAATTTAAGAAAATTAGTAATTCTTTAAGTGCAGTAGATGTCATTGGTGTCCCACCCAAATTCTCTAGCACTTTCCACCCAGTGCCTATCTACTAGACTTCCAACAACATCCCTGCTTTACTCAAAGACTCTCCCTGGCTCTTGGAGCTCTCTTTGCTGCCTCTATGGCAGGTTGGAAGGGCCAAGGAGCTAATTCTCCCTTGAGGAGTCCTTCATTGATGCAAAGTTGGAATCATAGTATGAATCTCCCAGCTCACTCACACCTCAGACAGAGGGGTGGGGGGGGGGGCGTTGGGTAACTGTGAGGTGAATTCTACACTGGCTCCCATGGTCCACAGAAGGATTAAGCTCCATGTATAGACAGTGATAACTTGATTGTTATCCAACACTTTATTGGCTGCCTTCCTCCTCTGTCTGACTTCTTGATTCCCCTTCTCGTATTCTCTGGGATCACCTCCTGAGTAGGCTTTTTGTTCCTTAATCCCTGTCTCAGGGTTTGCTTCTCGGGACTCAAACAAAGACATTATGGAAATGTTGCTCATTCACTCTGCAATTGTTCAGAGATTTCATTTTCCCAATGGGGATGGATCAGCACTCCTTGACTTCAGTGATAAAAGTGACACTTTTAGGGGCTGCGCCAAAGAGCCTTCACCAGTGAGATAACATTGCCAAAGGTCTACTACGGAGCAGATTTCATACACAAGTCAGCCTACTGTGCACAGGGAGCCTTTTCATTATGACACCCTAAATGCCATTACCTTTAGATCTTTCCTGGAGACCCACAAGTTTCCTGGGGAATTATAAGCTTTCGTACTGGTATCCTGAGGACAGGGAGGAAGACTTACTAAGCGTCTCATATAACACAATAACCTTTTTTTAAAGGTTTGTTTATTTTGAGGCAGAGAGCACACGTAGGGGAGAGGTGGAGAGTGTGGAGAGAGAGAATCCCAAACAGGCTCCCTGCTGTCAGCACAGAGCCCCATAGGAGGCTCCATGTCACAGATAATGAGATCATGACCCGAGCTGAAATCAAGAATCAAACCTTTGGAGCGCCTGGGTGGCTCAGATGGTTAAACGTCCAACTTTGGCTTAGGCCATGAACTCACCGTCCATAAGTTCAAGTCCCGTGTCAGGCTTTGTACTGACAGCTCAGAGCCTGGAGCCTGCTTTGGATTCTGTGTTTCCCTCTCTCTCTGCCTCTTCCTCATTCTCTCTCTCAAAAAATAAATAAATATTAAAAATTTTTAAAAAAAGAATCAGACGCTTAGTCAACTAAGCTATCCAGGTGCCCACAATCTCCTTCTTTGGATTTTGGTATTTCACTTTTGACTTTACCCAAGCTGGGTGTCTCAGAACCCCCCAAGACTCTCTGTTTCCATTTTTCCTGCCAATAAACTTCCATTATTTTTCCCCAGGAATGGGAAGAGACGCTTGCAGGCAGTGAAAATGGTAAGCACCTTATAGGTTAAGCTAACTAATATCCCCCTTACAGCTCATGCCTTCCTTTATGGTGCATTGGGACTTCCCAGGGCAGAGCACAGGACATTAGCTTCTCTTTAGTCTCCAACCTGTGTGCTTGTAGGTCACAGCTTTTTCTGCCATGTTAGTTATCACTCTTCCCCTGAGGTCGGCTTCCTCCTTCTTCTGTTCTCCTCTCCAGTTCTCTTTGCCCCTGTGCTCATTCCTTTCTTATTTATTCCTTTTGTGTAATTTTAGTGGGATCGAAAGATGGAACAAAGAGAAACCATTGGATGAAAAGCACCATGTTTAACAGAAGCTGGATTTTTTTTTGAGAAGTATTGGCTACAGGTACCTGGGTGGCTCAGTCGGTTGAGTGTCCCACTTTGGCTCAGGTCATGATCTCGTGGTTTGAGCCTCGCATTGGGCTCTGTGCTGACAGCTCAGAGCCTGGAGCCTGCTTTGGATTCCGTGTCTCCCTTTCTCTCTGCCCCTCCCCTGCTCACATTCTGTCTCTCTCTCTCCCTCAAAAATAAATAAACATTAAAAAACATTTTATAAAAAGAAGTATTGGCTAACTAATATTGTCAAGGTGATCCTGAGCCCTGCAGTCCTAGTTTTTCTAAGTGTGTGACTTCAAGTTGTACTGTCATGATTTGTGGATTCTCTGCAAAGAAATTTCATTTTTATATGAAGGAAGAATAAAGACCCAAAGGAAAGAGTCTGATTTCTGCCACAAAATCATGTGCAAGACATAAAATCCTTCTCATTTCTGTAGAAACAGACCTTTTTTTTTTTTTTAATTGAATCAGTAACATATAGTTTCATTTCATCTACATGAACCTGGCATATTTGGTGACAAAGTGCTTTTTTTTTTGGCCTGAAAACATTAACAACATCTACTTTAGCAATGGGTCTTAGAAACAGTCACACAGAGTCATGGACCAGATCAACTATACCACCATAAAAGTCAAAGATTTAAGAAACACTAAGGGCTGAAAAGAGGGACTCAGAGATTTATAAAAACCGTTCTTAGTTCACAAAAATTAAGATGTTCCTAATGAAGCATGAGCCTAGAATATAAAAGAGAAAAAGAAAAATCATTACCTTATAAGTAGTGTGACCACATGTACCTATATACCTAGGTGTTCAGTACAGATTGCAAACAATGGTGACCAAGTCCCAGATCAGAAACAGTGCTTTGATGTGGTTTATCTATACAATGAAATACTAAATTTCAATGAGAAAGAATGAAATCTGGCCATTTGTAGCAATGTGAATAGAACTTGAGGGTGTTATGCTAAGTGAAGTAAGTTAGGCAGAGGAAGACAGATATCATATCTTTTCACTCATATGTGGAATAGGAGAAACTTAACAGAGGACCATAGGGGAGGGGAAGGGGAAAAAATAGTTGAGGAGAGGGAGGGAGGCAAACCATAAGAGACTCTTAAATACTGAGAACACACTGAGGGTAGATGGGTGGTGGGGATGGGGGAAATGGGGGAGGGGCATGGGGGAGGGCACTTGTTGGTATGAGCACTGGGGGTTGTGGGTTGTATGAAAACCAATTTGACAATAAACTGTTTTTTAAAAATATAAAAAATATCCCTCTCTCTCTCACCCTCCCCTGTTCCCACTGTCTCTCTCTGTCTCTCAAAAATAAATAAAGAACATTAAAAAAATTTTTTTAAAGGGGTGCCTGGGTGTCTCAGTCAGTTAAGCGTCCCACTTCAGCTCAGGTCATGATCTCACGTTCGTGGGTTCGAGTCCCGTGTCAGGCTCTCTGCTTACAGCTAGCTCAGAGCCTGGAGCCTACTTCAGATTCTGTATCTCCCTCTCTCTCTGACCCTCCCCTGTTCCCACTGTCTTTCTATGTCTCTCAAAAATAAAAAACATTAAAAAAAATTAAAAATAAATAAATAAATAAATAAGAAATAAATTAAAAAATTTAAAAATAAAAAAAGAAGCAATGTATTGAAGTGCTCCTTTACCCCTACAGTCAAAGGCTTACCATGTTTTTAAGCAAGAATCTCAAAAAAAGAATGTGATTTTATTCTATATCAAGCAAAGGAGGAAGTTGCATCTTTTAAATTCGATTCAGATTCGGCATATCAAAAGAATAAAGAAATTGTTTCATCCAAGGGAAACAATGGATTTGCAAGTTATAAATATGGAAACAAATTATTATGGAAATTTTAGTTACACGTTATAAGGATTATCTAAGTCACCAAATATAGAATCTTTTTTTTTTTCATCAAAAGTGTCCCAACAAAGACAACAAATCATTTTCGGGTAAGGTTTTTAGCAGGCATTTGGTCTTTCCCTGTGGCATGAATGGGTTAAGGCTACATTAACAGTGGCCTAGTGGTTTGTATACCCCAAGGGCAGGTAGTTAATCTTGGTATGCTTTGTTTCCCTGGATTTCTAATTTCTCTTGTTCGTTTGAACTGCTTGTGGAGTATGGCAAGGGAAATAGTACAAGGTGACAATTGTATATATAAAAATTCCAAATCCTACATTCTTTGTTTCATCAGCAACACAGCTAAAATATGCGAGAAAATATTAGGGTTGGCTTTCTCTAGCTTCTCCCTTTAATTGCTCATGCGTGAATTGCAAAACTAGGCAAGCAAAAGGAAGATGCTGTGATTTACATTTTATATGAAAAGAGTCTTAGAATAAGAATAAATACCAATTATTTCACTGCAATACCCCGTTACGAAGTAAAACGAGGCATTTAATATTTGTGAAAAGGAGGGGGCAGGTTCATAAGAAATAATACAGGGGGTGAGGATGAGAGAGCGAGAGAGGGAGGGAGAAAGAATGCTTCTTGCAGTTTATAAATAAATGCTCTTAGTAACTCTCAGAATTTAAACAGAGAACTTGTTTAGGGAAAGTGCAGTGAAGAGAAAGCTCCTGTTGTGCCCAATTTGCTTGATTATTTAAAAATAAATTCTGCCTAGGATTCAGGAACTATGATAGAGCTTTATTAAGTAAAAAGTTTGGTATAAGTGATATATACCCTTGAATTCTCCAATGAGCACTTTTGGAAAAAAAACAATAGAGTTGCCAACTATGGATAAGGACCATCCAGTACTTAAACAAGACAATGGAAGGAACATACGCCAAGGGAAGGCGTTCACCATCACCGTGACCTGTTGGGAGGTATTTCCGGTCTAATGAGGCCACATGGCAATATCGTGTATTGTCATGTAGCAGATGATGTGCACTGTGTTGACTTTCAAAAGAAGTCTTTCACTTTGGAAGATCTCAAAGTGTTTCTGGCAGAGATAATGTACTCATGCCACAAAGAGCAGCTCAAACCCATGGCAGGGAACAATTTAGCCAGTCAGAGTTAGCAAATGTAGCAGATTCATTGGCCTAAATAATAATAGGAAATTACCTTTTTTAAGCCACTAGATTTTGCAGTGATTGGTTACGCAGTGATAATCAACACAACGACTAATGATCCATCCATGAATCAATTTGTTTATATTCAGTGGTATACAGTAAAGAGGTTAAGAGCAGAAACTTACCTTTCAAAGTTATTGGCAACCTGTGGAAAGAAAACCATAGGCTATATCTCTTCCATAAATTCTTCTTCTTTTTTTTTTTAATGTTTATTTATTTTTGAGAGAGACAGAGACAGAGACAGAGCACCAGCAGAGGAGGGGCAGAGGGAGAGGGAGACACAGAATCTGAAACAGGCTCCAGGCTCTGAGCTGTCAGCACAGAGCCCAATGTGGGCCTCAAACACATAAACTGCGAAATCATGACCTGAGGAGAGGTTGGAAGCTCAACCAACTGAGCCACCCACGTGCCCCTCCTCCATAAGTTCTTCTTACTCATAACATAGAGAAAGAACATTGACTTTCTACCTTCAAGTTCACTGAGTTTTCTTGACTGTTACAACCCTGACATGCACACTTACACCCATATACACATGGCTCTAAATCTATTTTTCATGAGTGTAGGAATAAAAATTTAAGAGTAACTAGCAGAAGACTTGAATTACAAAAAACAATCCTTAACATGAGAAATGGAATAGAAGGGGTAGAAGACCAACATCTTTATGCAAGCACGAGTTAGGAGAGAAGAGAGGGAAAAGCTATCAGAAAAGATGGCAACAAAAATGAAGATGTAGAATAGTTTGTTATGTTAAAAAATAACTTACTCTGAGAGGAAAAACTCAATTAAATATTTTTTTCTGTCTGGAAAGAGTTAAGATTCTAATCTAATCACATTGCTTTTTCTTTAATCTTCACTGGATCCCTGCTGATTCCCTCATATAGCTAGAGGTATATTTATCTTGCAAAGGTATAGATTTCCCAATTTGGACATTATTGTTCATTATATCTCTTTCGTCCTTTCTTCCTTCCTTCTTTCCTTTATTCATTTGCATTTTTATTTTTTTCTGAGAGAGAGAAGAGACAGAGAGACAGAGTTCAAGCAGGGGTGGGGCAGAGGGAGATAGAATTTTAAGCAGGCTCCACACTGAGCACTGAGCTTGACACAGGGCTTGATCTCATGACCTGAGATCATGACCTGAGCCAAAATCAAGAGTCAGGAGTTGGACATTTAACCAACTGAACCACCCAGGTGCCCTTTGTATCCTTTGTGTCCCTTTGTAGTCTTTACTTTAGAGAGGACTTGTTAGGACAAATAACCAACTTCTTTTAAACAAGTCACTGATCAACTGGGCCCATAATAATGATTTTGCATCCTGGCTGCCCTGCACTAAGTTTCCTCTCATGAAAGGCAGGAAAAAAAACACCTGCTATGGTCTCTCAGCCTCTCCTCCACCTACAGAAGGCTAGTATGCTTAATAGATACATTTAAATGTAACTTCTTTCATCTTTGACCAGTTTCTTCTCTTGTATAGAGTTCTATGGATATATTTCAATGAATTTTGCTTATTGTAGATATTTACTCAGAGAAATTAGAAGTTGGAATCATAATTTCAGGGAATTTGTAGGATCTATGAGATTATTTCAAAAATGAGTTCACTGGAGCCCAGAATGTCAAAGGACATACCAGTAGAAATGAAATTAGAACCCAGGCTATGGAGACTGTATTAGAATCGTTCATACCTTTTTATAGGTTTATCTACGTATTGTCAGAGGCGTCAGTTGAAAAGTGGAAAGATTGCTTTTTATTAACTAGCCCTTTTGCCTCCTCCTTCTATAAGCAATATGGCTGTAAGTTACAGTGCTAGCTGAATAGGTGAAATGAAAGTTGGAGACATTACCTGTGAAGTCCGGATGTCCCCTCTGGGCAGAAGATACCACCTGTCTCTCATTCTGGTACTTAGAAATTTGTAAAAAACTCTTATGACATAAACCCATGACAAAGGTCAGAGAGTTCTTTTTTTTTTATGTTCATTGATTTATTTAGAAAGTGACAGAGACAGCAGGAGTAGGGAAAGGCAGAGAGCGAGGAGAGAAAGAATCCCAAACAGGCTCTGCAATCCCAGCACAGAGCCCGATGTGGGGCTCGAACCCACGAAGCCGTGAGATCATGACCTGAACCAAAACTAAGAGTCGGACGCTTAACCAACTGACCTACCAGATGCCCCCAGAGATTTTGACAATAGCTAATCTATCCATTAACTTCAATCTCATGCAAGCATTAATTTTTTTTACTTAGAAATTGTGAGATATGTTCATTCAGGATCAGAATATAGAACATTCACAGGTAATAATTTTACTGAAGTTTAATTGATGTATAACATTGTATTAGTGCCAGGTGTAAGACAGAATGATCCGATATTTATATTTATTGTGAAATGATCACTACAATAAATCTAGCTAACAACCATCACCTTTCATAGTTACATTTTTATGTGTGTGATGAGAACTTTTAAGGTCTACTCTCTTGGCATCTTTCAAATATGCAACACTATTATTAATAGTATAGTTAGTATGTATTATTAACTATAGTTACCGTGCTATGCACTATATCCTGATGGCTCATTTATTTTATAGTTGGAAGTTTGTACTTTTTCACCACCTTCAGTCATTTTACCACTATCCCCCAACTCTAGCAATCACCAATCTATTCTCTTTATGAGTCTTGTTTTTTGTTTTTCTTTTTGTTTTTGATTTTTATTTTAGATTCCACATATAAGTGAAATTATATGGTATTAGCCTTTATCTGCCTTATTTCACTTACTATAATTCCCTCAACATCCATCCATGCTGTCATACAAAATTTATAAATATCTGCCACATTATGAGACTGCCAAATTCCAGTATTTTCATTAAAAATTATAAGATGTCAGGAATAGAAAATACCTTAGAAATTATCACTTCCTCATTAATACATGAAAAAACAGAAGCGTGGAGAAATGGAGTAACTCGCCTGTGGGGTAACAGATAATTCACGCAGGATCACTGACTGGAAGCCAGATCCACTGATTCTTACTCCAGAGCCCGTTTTTCACTGCTGGGGAGAAGAGGACAACTTTGGGGTAGCTAGTTGGTTTTTTATTCTTCCACTAAACTATTTTTGATTTATGTGTTTACGAACCAGTTCTTCTGAAGACAGAACCACCAGCTGGAGTTTACAACAGAAAAAATTTATCCATTTTACTCATTCATTAATTGGTAGGAGCTGTTTCAAGCAGTGGAGATGGATCTCCTCCCTTTATGGAACTTGTGTTTAGTGTGGAGGGAGAGGGACGGAGATGGATGGTCTGAAGAAAACAACTCAATAGTACAAATAAGCTTACATAGGGGCCCCTGGGTGGCTCAGTCAATTGAGCCTCTGACTCTTGATTTCAGCTCAGGTCATGATCCCAGGGTCTGTGCTGGGCATGGAGTCTGCTTAAGATTTTCTCTCTCTCTCTCTCTCTCTCCCTCTGCCCCCGACTTGCGCGCGTGTGCACACACACACACACACACACACTCTCTCTCTCTCTCACTCTCAAATAAATAAATACGTTCATATAATGATCTATCCTAAGAAGAAGATAAAATGGAATGAAAGAGAGTCTAACTACTTTGGATTAAAGAAGGTCTTTCTAGGCATAAATCCTTGCACTAGGAAATGAATAACTACAACAGCCAGTCATGCCAGCCTCCAGGGGGAGCACAGATTGTGGGGCAAAGAGCCTGAGGCCAGAACAAGGCTAGATAGAATAATCTGGAGGGAGAAAAGCCAATGTGGCTAACGCATGATGACTGCAGGAGAGTGGGAAGTGATGAGGTCAGAGGTAGGTAGGAGTCCAAGAAAAGAAGTTTGAATATCATTCTTAGTGTATCCATTTGAAGGTTTTACATACAAAAACCATCATTCTTCAATTTATTTTTGTTGCTTGGATCACCATGACTGCATATGTGGAGAAAAAATTATAGGGAAGCCATTATTGTTTGGTCTGTATTTTGAGACTTGCAATGGAGAGTAAAACAACTTAATCATATAAGACAAGGCTAAATATAATTGGAGCTATCTGAACATTATTTTGTCAAACCAATTGGGGAAAGCAAGTCAAAGAAAAAGACATCTGACATCCGGAAGCCCATGTATCTGGCTGATGTCAAAGGGAGGAACTTGACATCCATCCAGTGATATTCAATACAGTTTAAGAACCCAGGAACTTTGTGAAGATGGTCATTAAGTCTCATGATTCAAATTATGTGGTCAAGATCAGCTTTGCAAAAGTCAGAGTAATGAATCTCAATGAGAACATTAATGTGCTACATTCTCAATCTATATTATTTTCACATTCTTTGTTCTTGATTTTGATCATTCTACCTTTTTTTCATGACCTGTCCTTGCAGTAATGAAGATGCTTCCTAAGCCATTTGCCTTGTCCTCCAGGGACTCACCTGATGAAGCATGTAATTTAATAATTGGTAGACCTGACCCTTATAATGTATGTGAAAAGACGCCACAAGAGGTAAATAAGCATCATTTGTCAGTAAGGCACTGTGTTAATATTTTATATATGCCACCGCATTTATCTTAACTTCAAAATCATAAGATAGATATTCTTTTTTCCATTTTCCAGATAAGAAAATTAAGGCTCAAAATGTTTGACAAGCTGTCCTAGGTCATAGAGCCAGGAAATGGCAGAATTGAGATTTTTAACCACAAAGAGTAAGATCTCAAATCCAAGATCTCCTTCTTGGGATATTCCATAAAGAAGTCTTCCTACCATCGAGAAGCTCAAGTAGAGTTCTGCCTGGTCTTCGGTAGACTTTGTGAGACCCGGTGCATGCACTAATTTTCAGTTATTAATCACCTCCTCATCAGTAACAGAAGTATTCTCACGTATTTTTTAAAACCTGACTGATAATTAATTGTATACTAATGGTGATCCAGGAAATTAGAATTAGTGTAGTATGATAGCAGCTCTAAAGTTGTCTTTTACAAAACAACTTTTTAAAAGGCTGCACGTCATGTAAAATCCTCCCCCACTCCTATTACAGTTCAATGATGCAAACTGTTTTCCTTTTTGTGGTAATTTAATGCTCCCCTGAACTGGCTCCTGTGAATTCGGAAGCTGGCTTCCAAACAGTCATGCTCACCCGTACAGACTCCCACAATGAGAAATTCATTTTCTGCTTGACTTTGTAAGTGAAATTACACTCCGACACCACTCCCTTCTGCTGTCATTGAAAGGTCTTAATGAAACATGGCATCAGAAATTTATTTGCAAGGTTGTCTTCTATGACATCCTTTGGCTGAAAATCCCTCTTTAGATCCCTGGGCCAAGAGTTTGTGTGGTGGGTGGTGGTTGGTGGAGGGGGTATATTCCCAGCGTGGCCAGAAAATCAAACATATTGTTAGGTTTCCACATTGAGAAGTCATTTTCAGAGATAGCTTATCTAAAAAAAGAGCTGTTCTCAGATCAAAACTATGTAGATGTTTACATTTTACCATTGCCTTAGGTTGTCTTTAAATAGTATGTCTCTATGTTTCAATAAGTCAGAATTAGAGGAAAGTCTGATATCCTTTCGAAAGGGATATAAATAATCATTATATAGATAATGAAATTCATTGCTCAAGGTATAATTGCAGAAGTAAGATGATTAATGTCATGATCAAGTGTTTTGGGGGTACTTCCCTGTTAGCTGCCTCCTTTGTTCTCCCCACTCTGAGAAAACAAAACCAACCATATTTAAGGAGCAGTCTGTTTAGATGTCCTGATTTGAACACAACTCACCCAAGATTCTTCCACCACCTTGTGTTCCTATCCTTGCCAATAAACTATGGTTTACTAATCACACTAACCTACCCTTAGCCAACTGGTTTTCTAGTCAATCTGCACTCGAGGGTCACCTACACAGGTCCCTGAGTCATCCCCCAGGGTCTTACTTCCACACCTAAAGGAAACAACTTAAACCCTTCCCCTTATGTCATTATATTAATACAATATGATGAGTAGTTTGGCATCCTAGATAACTTAGGTTGGAATTAACCACACCCGTCTTGATTATCTTGACTATATCTGTATCCCCAGCAAAAATCCACCACACAGTAGGGATTCAAAAGATATTTATTGAGTAAATAAATGAACAAATAACTGTAGGGTAGTTGTTTTTCTTCCAAAATTGTGCAAAGCAAGTTATGTTTCTAGACTCAAAACTAGGGAAAGAACCAGAATTAATTTCCATGACATTTTCTTGGTACTTCTGGGGTTTGAATTAATCTGACTTTTACTGTCCTTGTCACCTTTGGTTTTGCTATCTTTCGGTTGCAGTTTTCCTCACAAATTGTTGACTGCTTATTTTTAAAATGCAATCTAAACTTGAACATGGACTAATGTTTGGTTCTTCGTAGACTTGATACATTTTTAGCTTTATTCATTACCAATGGCAAGTGTTAGAGGCCAACTTGACTCTGGCAGTTCTCTACAAGTCATTTTTTTCTGGCATCTTTCAGAAGTCATTGTTTTCCCAGTAGCTGTCACATAACTTCTTCCAATTAACTTTCCTTCATCCCCAAGGCTGAGTAAGTCTCTCTTATCACTGCACTTAACTCTTACCTTCTGTTGTAAGTGACAATCAAATCTTCCCACTGTGGACTGTGTGTGTGCTTAAAGCCTGTGACCCAGTCACTGTTTTTCTTTTTCTCCAGAACTTACCACAGCACTTAACATTTAGTAAACTCTTAATATACATTTGGTAAATAAATGGATAAACAAATAAAGAATAGATGATAGATAGATAGATAGACAGACAGATAGATAGTTAGATAAAATTTAATTCTGTGGAGACAGACCATTCCCTTTGGAATCTGTCATAAACCTAAAGCAGACTTTTGTCCACAGTACATTGATTTTGGAGTCTACACTAAAAACTGATATTGTAAGTGATCGGGAGGCGTGTGAGATAGAAAGCGGGAGTCCTGAGGATTTTTCACCACATACTAAGACATTTCCCTCTTAAGATCTACAATTTTTCATGCTTTTAGTTTAAGTGTTAGAGATGAGAAAACATCCTAGATATCCTGAATCCCTCAATGTAGAATTTGAAGAGAATCTGATGGAGTTCATAAATGTGCCCTAGTTTTCTGAACACCCCCTGGCATGGAGATCTGTAGGCAACAATTATCAAGTCCCTCCCTCATGCTCCTAACCAACCAATGCTGTGCTGGAACAGAAAGAGAGTCAATTATTAGGTGAATTATTGCAAGGAATAATGGAGAAACAGTCATTTTTTTTCTATCCCAAGTGCCCATTCTTGGTTCTCACGGCCTGGAGATCATCATTATTAATAATTCCAGGCTCTGAGCTAAGTCAGCCCGGTGCACATTAGCATATTTAATGCTCATGACAGCCCAGTGAGAGCCAAGGCTAGTTACATTTTATGAAAATTAGAGTCATGCAAATTCCAATTATGCAAATCTGAAATCATTTAATATAAAAATATCAATGCAGCCTCACTTTATTTACAAAATTTCAAATATAACAAATGTCTCTCAAGTTTTAAAAGTATGAAGAATTGCCTAATTTAAATGACAAGCCTAGATAGTTTTAAATTATATTTATACTTTGGTCACGTGTACCAGTTTTGCTGGAAAACCATAATTGTTAGAATGAAAGCTAATACTTACTGAGCACTAAGCACTTCATAGGTAACATCCCCTTTATTTTTAAAAAATAATCCTATGTGGTAGGACTCTTATTATCCCTATTTTGCAGATGAAGAAAAGCTTAGTAGCAGAAGCAGAATTTAAATTCAGGCAGCCTGACTCCAGGCTTAATCAATGCCTTGTCTCACTTTTCAGGATTAGTCTTGAGTTCTGTGCATTTTGAATCAAACATAACCTTTAGGAACTTTCCTGTCACACAAATATGTCTGCCCTATAGTTCTATAGCCTCACCTTTGAAACTGCTGCTTTAAGTGGGGACTTGCCCAAGGCCTTGAAGTCAAATCCATCTGTCAGGAGCATTAGCTATTATGCCTAGATAAGGACACAGACACACCTGGAAAAGCAATCTAAGACTTCAAGTACTCTGTTTTGTGCCTTCATGAACTCTAAGCCTCTTGCATCATGTTGGGCCAGCTTAGCCCACATGATCTCTCATTCTATCTCTAAGCCTCTTTTCCCTCCCCAAGATCATCCAAATACTAACCTTGTCCTAAGAAAAACACAAACATCCCAACTTCCTAATACCCTACGTTACCCTCTGTTTAAGTTCAGCAAAAGAACCCTGCAGGCACTTTCTCGAAGGACCCACATTCTGAACAATGTCTGCTCTGTAACTATAACACCCTCTTGTCACACAGAAACCAGAGTCCAGACAGATTTGACCCAGCAAATGTCAGGGGAGGTGGAGTGAATTCATCACTAATAACCTCACCACACATTCTTGTTATCAAATTCCGAGAGATTTTTGCAGTTCATGCCTTGCCCAGTGTGAAAATAGACGATATATTCTTTCCAGGTTGGCATCAGGATTGACAAAAACTATGCTTTAACTTATAGAAGCTGAAAATGGAGGACATGTCCTTTTGTTCATTCTCCAGACAGAACTGAATAACAGGTAAAGCAAAGCTTTTGTGTGAAAACAAGTTCATAATAACGTGTTGTACTGGATCACAATAAGAGGTTTTTGCATAGAAGGTGCTGAAGCTTTTTGCCATTTTTTAAAACTGATGATAGATTTACCATTAATTAACCCGTGTCTATGTGTGTATACTTGTGTGCAGGCACATGCAACAGAATGATGAGAAAGAGAAACGCTTTTCTCAAGTATGATGACCACAGCCTACTAATTATAAATTCTCTTTGGTGCAAAATAAATTCCTTTCCTTAGAAGAACAAAAGATTCTCTCATAGGAAAGTTCCTAGCAACGCACAGCTCTGTGCCCTATCTCTTGAGTGAATATGGGCACTGAATATTGATTCAAAAAAGCGTTTGCTTCTAGGCCATCTGAAGTAGCTGCCGGAATGAAAACGAACACACAAAAATTCTTCAATCTAAGTGCACAGCCCAGTTTCTTCTTCCTTATCCTCCTCTCCATCACCATCACTATTCAACATTTTGAAATCTCTGGTATAAAAAATATTTCTAGTATCTACAAAGTACTTAACTTGTAACACTCTTAATTGCTTGACACAGTACACGCAGGAGTCCCTTCCATGGATGTTGACGTTGTAACCCTAAGAGGTTAAGTTACTTGTCCAAGGTCACACAATGACGGATCCAAGGCTGGGACCAGGAGCCCAGTGGTTGCTCCATCAGATCCACAGCCTTCCTTCCCTGATGGAATGTTTAACACCAAGAAAGCTCCTAATTTCTCCTGATCTCTGCCTCCAAGGCACTGGTCTCTCTCTTCCTGGGCAGTTTAAGTGAAAGCACACTATGAAAAGAGGCACAGGATCACATTCAGAGGAGCCTGTGAAGAATAAAGAAGTGAAGGCAAGTCAGCTCAGCCCTGCCCTTCTCAGACTGCCTAAGCCTGCAGGGAACTTTGAGTCTGTGTCAAGGAAATGAGCCCTTTGCTAAAGGTCAAGGCTGAATCATTTCAGCCTTGCTTTCCTGTAAAGGAGAGCAGTTGCAACTGTGTACAAAAAAAAAAAAAAAAAAGAAAGAAAGAAAGAAAGAAAGAGGAAGAAGAAGAAGGAGAAGAAGAAGGGAGAATGAAACTTGGAAATTCGGGCATCTTTACAGACTGGGGGCAAGGCTGGGACAAGATCTCAGGGCAGCCAGGTCTCTGTTCTGCCCCTGCACCTGAATGGAAACCGGACCACAGAAACTTTCCATCCTTCTAGGGAAGGACCCTCTGATTGGCCTGGATCAGCTCATGTGTGGAAATGAGGTCTGGGCCTCCTGCTGATCGTCCCAAGATGAAACAGCTGAATAGATAGCAGTTAAAAATAACAAATCATACCCTTTTTAAAATACCTGAATTTTCACCCATATTCTCAAATATCACATGTATTACCGTTTAAACCACACTTTTAAAGTATTTTAAAAATGGCATATTTTTCTGACACACAAACACAGACTCTAAGAACAAAGAAATATTGGTATTCTTATTTTTGAGGTGGGAAAAGTGAGGCTCAAGGACGCTAAGGGCCACGTGGATAGAAGGCGGCATTCTCTGCAATTAAAGCCAAGTACTCTGAGTCCCGTTTTCCATATACCACCCTCTCAACTCCATTAGGTGATATTGGTGGCTGACCATGTCTGAGATATAAAAATGAAAGCAGGTCACTCCAAGATCAGCTAATAAGAATCTCTGGGGAAAGAACCCTGGCGTGGTTTGTTTGTTTTTTTAAGCGCCTCAGGTAACTAAAAATGTAAACAGTTGAGAATGGCTAAAATTAACAACTCAGGCAACAAACAGATGCTGGTGAGGATGTGGAGAAAGGGGAATGGTTTTGCACTGCTGATGGGAATGCAAACTGGTGCAGCCACTCCGGAAAACAGTATGAAGGTTCCTCAAAATATTAAAAATAGAACTAACCTAGGACCCAGCAATTGTACTGCTAGGGATTTATCCAAGGGATGCCCGTGTGCTGTTTTGAAGGGGCACACGCCCCAATGTTTATAGCAGCACTATCGACAATAGCCAAAGTATGGAAAGAGCCCAAATGTCCATCTACAGATGAATGAATAAAGAAGATGTGGGGTGTGTGTGTGTGTGTGTGTGTGTGTGTGTGTGTGTGTGTATGTATATATACACAGCTAAGTATTACTCAGTAGTCACAGAGAATGAAACCTTGCCATTTGCAACTACATGGATGAAACCAAATATCGTATCACTTCACTCATATGTGGAATTTAAGGTACAAAACAGATAAATGCAAGGGAAGCAAAAATAATATAAAAACGAGGAGGGGACAAATCATAAGAGACTCTTAAATACCCAGAACAAACAGGATTGCTGGAAGGGCTGTGGGAGGGGGGGAGGGGCTAAGTGGGTAAGGGGGCCTTAAGGAGGACACTTGTCGGGAGGAGCCCTGGGTATTATACACAGGGGACGAATCACTGGAATCTACTCCTGAAATCATTATGCACTGTATGTGAACTAACATGGATGCAAATAAATAAATAAATTTTTAAAAAGAAAGCACAAGGTAAAAAAAAAAAACTGCTAAGAACCACTATTCTAAGAAAACATCATTTGAGTGTCAGAGGCAAAAAATAAAATTCTCGGGACACATGGGTGTCTCAGTCCCACTCTTGATCTGGGCCTAGGTCCAGATCTCATGGTTTCTGAGTTTGAGCCCGAGTCAGGCTCTGCACTGATAGCTGGAACCTGCTTCGGATTCTCTCTCTCCCCTTCTTTCTGTCTCTCTCTGTCCCTCCCCCAGTTGTACACCCCCCCACACTCTTTCTCTCTCTCTCTCTCTCTCTCAAAATAAACAAAGAAACATTAAAAAATAATTCTTGAAACTTGAAACCTTAAAGGTATTCTCGTGATTTTCTTAGGTTTTCCACTGAAAATACTGGTCTCTTTCAATATGAACTTGGATTTGCACCTGCCAACTCCGCAAAAGACAACCGTGTGAGAAGCTGGGGTTACTCGGGGCAATCCAATTTACCAAGAAAGCAGCTGAGCTGTGGAACAATGTGGAGCGGAGCGGCCCACAGCCACACGCTATCTGCGGAAGGGCGCGCTCTCTTGGTCTCTTTAAGCAGAAACCGGAACATTATTCCTTTACCGCTGCAAAAAGAGCAATTCGCTCTTTGCTGGAAGATGCACTTATGTAACCAAGACCTCTGTTTTCTGCCTCTGCCCAAAGAAAACTGTGGTCCCTCTAGATGGGGAGGAGCCAGAAAGCAGAGGTCATTCTCTTTTACCTCTCCCTGGTGTCCCTTACTTCCCAAAGCATTCTGGTTCTTTTTTACTTAAGAAAAGAAGTGTGTGTCAACTGGGCAGTTCCCTTGGGAACTGAGACTCAGCTAACAGATCGGCTCTCAGTGCTGAGAGAAGGTGCCATTCCCAGTTAGATGCTGAAATAAGAGATAGCAAAGCCAGAGTTTTCCCTCTTATGCACAAACTAAAGTGAAAGAATGAATAACAGTAAATTATTTTTTACTACCTAACTTTTGGTCGCTTCATAGTATTAGTCTAATTGTGTATCAACCTTTACAATGCATTTATTCTTTCAGTGTTGCATTCATTATGTAATAAAAATAGTTATTAATACATGATTAAAAACAAAAAGATTTAGGAACTCTATGGTTTTGATCTGAATCTCAATTTGTAACACATGTTTCCGATCACATACCTAAGGATCTAGATAACACAAGTTTTAGTCTGTAAGAGAGCTAAGACCTTCTCGAGAATAGGCTGGTGACTCCAAACCAAGTAAAAACGACTTTATAAACTGATATCCCAGAAATGAGCTCATGTCAGTATCTCATGTGTAAATATCACAATTCAAGCGATTTAAATGTAATGATGTCTTATGATAATGCAAGGGTGTTTTTAGGTTTTTATTTTTATTTTTTGGATGTGTACTCGTCAAAGCTATTGCTCCTAGCTAGATGAGCAGTAATGCCTTCTTAATGCCCATTGTCACAACTAAGTCAAATTTTTGCAATTTAGCCAGTATCCTTCTTTTGCCTGATTAATCCTAGTCAATATTTGCATATCAGTTTAGCAGTATCTCTTCCCAACACGGTTCCCTGACACACTCCCCATTGTGAGCTACAAACTCCTCCTTCATGCTCCATTACACCCTATGCTGACCTTTCATGAAACCGATCACATGGAATAGAGATTTCCAGTAAAACTACAAACTCTTTAATGTAGGGATTAATTTCATTCATTCATCTGTCCAAAACACATTACTGCCTTTCACGTGTTTGGTACTGTCCTAGGTCTTGAAGATAGAGTCAGGACAAACATTCCTGCCCCTTGCCTGTGTGGGCCAGTCCATTGAGGGTCCGACTTCAGTTTAGGTCATAATCTCATGGTTCATGGGTTCAAGCCCTGCATCAGAATGTGTGCTGACAGCTCAGCTCCTGGAGCCTGCTTTGGATTCTCTCTCTCTCTCTCTCTCTCTCTCTCTCTTTCTTAAAAATAAATAAATGTAAAAAATGTGCAAAAATCCCTTCCCCTATGAAGCTTATATTTGGGGGAAGACAGAAAGACATATGAAATTTTTGTGCTGTGGTAGCTGGGGATGGGGATGGAATTTTAGGTGGAATAGCCAGCAAAGCCCTCACTGGGATGATGATATTTGAGAGATATCTGAAGAAGGTGAGTAACTCTTCAAAGTAACTCTTTTTCGAGTGTTAAAAAAATAATAAAATTAACAGTAAATTTGGCAGGACATTAGATGATTTGTAAGCTGTTATTCTCTCATAATTAATTTAGCATACTTTCTGGTAAGAAATACTTATTTTCCCTCTTGCAAGATAAAGAGATGATCATAAATTTATTCATATTTCTGAGAAATTTGGGGTTCTATGAACCAGATTATCTACGAATAGGTGGGTTATTCAGAGATAACCAAGTTTTACTCATGAAATTTAGCTTCTTTTGAGATAAACTTGACTGTTAAGGTATCACTTTTATCATTTTAATTTTCTCCCTAGGACTGATTTGTTGAGCATAATAAATGACAAGGGTTTGGGGGTGAATGCTGATTACTCTTGTTTCTCCCGGTTGAGTACCCTCAATCCTCCAAAGGCTTTTCCCAAAGGTTCATTGTCTTGCAGATTCTTCTTTTCTGAAGACCTCTGCCCAAAGCAGTGAGTTAAGGAGAGTGTTCATAGCCACAGCACAATGGGATTGATAAGGAGGAAAGTGCTCCATTTCAGTGTCTTAGCAACTGTGACAAAGAAAAGTAGGAAAGAAAAATATATCCGTTGACCCCACCTCCCCAGAACCATTCCCATCGGCACGATGAGGTACTTCTAAACAATTGCTAATGGAAGGGGAACAATGGAGACCCATTTCATCTCATCTGTTTCTCGTGCTCAACTGGGCTATAGTACAGGAAGATCAACCTGATGAATTGGGCTTTGAATCCCTACTTAGTGTTCTATGAGGTAGGCACTCTTGGGTGACTCATTTTGTTCTATCTGAAGCTCAGTTTCTTTATAAAAACTGGAATAAGAGAATCTCCATTACTTGTCTCCCAGGATTAGGCTAAAGACAAAATGAAATAATAATGTATATGAAAGTATGAAGAAAATGATGAAGGATTAGAAAAAAATAAAGACATTCTACAGATTGAAACAGAAATGCAGTACAGACAAAAAGAAACTGGAGGGGAAAACAAGCAAGTATTTTTCTTGAAAGTTTCTTTTACTATTATTTGAAAAAGAAAAGGTGAATATTACTCTCTGCTCACAGCAGTTCTCTGGATACCGGATGCTGTCAGCCCTACCTTCAAAACACAGTTTCCATCTGTCGCCGTTTCCCTTTTCCAGCGCTGTACAAGCCAGCATGACAGAACTGTGTGACAGTCCCTAATCTACTGCTTCCCAATTTCACTTTTCCCTCCTCCATATAGTCCCTCTCTCACAGAGTTGCTAAAGTGATCTGTAAGTCAGATTATAACACCCTTCTCTTTACCCCTTCCTCCCCAATAGCTTATGATTACACCTAAAATCCCAAAGCCTTCTGAGGCTAAATATCCTACAGGCTCTGGCCTCTACTGACCCTTCCAATTTTATCCACTGCTTGGGTCTCTTTCTGCCACAATGCTTCTCTCTTATGGGCTTCTTTCTGTTCCTTGAACATACAAAAATTGTACCTGCTTTAGGACTTTCTCACTACTATCTCCTCTGCCTGGAAATCTTCTGCCATTTGTGTATGAATTGCTTTTTCCTATAATCTCTCGGCCTCAGTCACAATCCATCTCCTTGGGGAGGACCCTGTGTTCACCTCATCTAATGGTGCCTCCCCTCCCTAGACATTCCATCACTCTCTCTTTGTAACACTTAAAGTTTGTGAAATGGCTTTATCTGACATCTTATTGCCTATGTTCTTCAATCAAATGTGAGCTTCATGGAAGCAGTGGCCTTGTTAGCCCTTTTCATCAATAAATCTTCTCCTTATGAGATTTTGACCTGGAACGTAATAGGCAGTCACTAAAGATGCACTGAATGAATGCGTTAGAGTCACTGGAAGTCTTAAGAATGGTCACGAAGTGCTATTCAAAGCTATGAGGCTTAAAATCTTTTAGATGAAAGGATCCTTCAACATGAACATATTTCCTGAGCGCCTTGGAAGGGAGAATTAGGAGGATGTGCTAAGGAAGATGATGGCTTGTTTTTAGCATGGAGGCGACATAACAGTTGGAAGCCAGCCAGACACTTGTGATTAGCTCTTTACAGGCCTGCAATGTCTATCCTGACTTGTCACAAGTCATAATAATGGAAGCTGACAACAAAATTGGAAGCCTGTGTCTTTATTACAACTTGCATTTCAGAGAAAATAACATATCCATCTCCCAGCTCTGGGCTGGCACAGTGAGGATTCCAACCAATCATAAGAATATAAAAAAAAAAAAATCTTTTTTTTTTAAACAGCTTTATCAGGGGACCACAGTAACATTTCTGTGGCAGCACTTGAAGAATTAAAGTTGTTTTCAGTCATTCTATGAATAAAATGACATTTAAAGAACAGGAAGAGAAAGGAAAAAGTATAAATACTTTAAAAGTTGTTTCAGGCTTTGGGGACCTCAAAAGCAGAAAATGAATCATGTTCTTGTACCTGCCTATTGAAATATACACGAAAAAAAAAAAAGGTCCATAATTGGGCAGAGGCAAGATCAATTCTTACTAATCAAATATAAAAGGGGACTGTAGTAATTTCATACGATACAGATAACTTCAAAATATCTAGAAATTAATTCAGGTTCCAGGGTTTACAGATTAGTAAACAAAGATGGAATTTTCTCAGTGTGGTAGAACCACCATAAACTGCCAAATACAGGAAATTCATCCAGGGTCCTGATAACAGTCACCTCTCCAACTCAAGATCTTAGGAAAGAAATCTGTTTAAAAAAAAAAAAACTAAACAATATGGAAGACCAGAAACAAACTGACCCACTGTGGTTTTTGGGCAAACACCAGACATGAAGGAATTTTATTCATTCAAGATCCAATTAATTACCTCCCAGACATCATGTAAGAATTCAAATCATACATGTCCAGAGCTTAGGACAGCACATTGTTTGTTTTTTTTTAATTTTTTAACTCTAAAAATGTATAGCTATTATTGATAAGAAATTTAAAAAGCATTAAGAAGAACTATGAATGTAAATATCCTGAACAATGAATGAAAAATCCATATTCAAGGAAAATCATACTTTAAAAAGTACTGTAGGAAACTAAGGGCAGCTGGTAACTCAGTCCATTAAGCACCCAACTTGGACTGAGGTCATGATCTCACATGGTTTGTGAGTTCGAGCCACATTGGGCTCTGCTAATAGCTGACAGCCTGGAGGCTGCTTTGGATTCTGTGTCTTCCTCTCTGTCTGCCCCTCCCCCACTCGTGTTCTGTCTCTCTGTCTCTCAAAAATAAATAAATGTTTAAAAAATTTAAGTATTATAGGAAACTAACATTTAAACTATCAACTTTATGGGGCGCCTGAGTGGCTCAGTTGGTAGAGCCTCCGGCTTCAGCTCAGGTCAGATCTCACGGTTGGTGGGTTCGAGCCCCGCGTTGGGCTCTGTGCTGACAGCTAGCTCAGAGCCTGGAGCCTGCTTCCGATTCTGTGTCTCCCTCTCTCTCTGACCCTCCCCTGCTTGCACTGTCTCTCTCTGTCTCTCAAAAATAAATAAAAAGCATTAAAAAAATAAAAAAAATAAACTATCAGCTTTATTTTTTTTACTTATAAGATTTCTTATTAAGATAGGCAGTTTACCACAATCACTTCTTTTCTATTGGTTAGTGAAATACGTCAATATTTAGAAGTTCTGTATAACTCGGAGAACCAATATTTCCCATATGACCAACACATAATGTTAAAGAATCCTGCCTGGATAGAAGGTCTATTCAAAATAGACCAGTGGTTTTAATTTTAACAAAGTTCAAAAAAAATCACTGATGGTTCCAAATTCCACATCATAATTAACCTTTAAAAACTTGTCACGTTTGGGTATACCATCAGAGAATAGCATTCACAACTATCTGAAAAGGTTATTAAAACACCTTCCATTTTCCTACGACGTGTGAGGCCTGTTTCTTCCATATATCTCAAGTAAACAACAGAGCACAACATGCAGACATTTAAGAGATTGTAAAATAATGCCATTCTTCTAATATTTTAGTTTTAGAAACTTTGGTGATTTTTCAAAAAGTATGTTTCATTTATATTGAAATGGATTAGGCCTATTGTTTTATTTATTTCTTAGGCATATTCTTTTAGATGACTTTTAAAATTTCTTTTTATTTAAATCCAAGTTAGTTAACATATAATGTAATAAAGATTTCAGAATCTTTATTTAGAATTTAGTGATTCATCACTTACATATAACACCCAGTACTCATCCTCCTTAATGCCCATCCCCCATTTAGCCCATCCCCCCACCCAACACCCTTCCAGCAACCCTCAGTTTGTTCTCTGTATTTGAGTGTCTTATGGTTTGCCTCTCTCTCTGTCTTTATCTTATTTTTCCTTCCCTTCCCCTATATTCATGTTTTTTTCTTAAATTCTGCATATGAGTAAAATCATATGGTATTTAACTTTTTCTATTTTCACCCAGCATAATATACTCTAGTTCCATCCATGTTCTTGCAAATGGCAAGACTTCATTCTTTTTGATCACTGAGTAATATTCAATTGTGTGTATGTGTATGTGTGTGTATAAATGCAACCGATTTCTGCACATGATTTTATATCTTGCAACTTTGCTGAAGTCAGGTATCAGTTCTAGCAACATTTTGGTGGAGTCTTTTGGCTTTTCCATACAGAATATCATGTTGTCTGCAAAGAGTGAAAGTTTGGCTTCTTCCTTGCTAATTTGGATGCCTTTTATTTCCTTTTGTTGTCTTATTGTTGAGGCTAGGACTTCCAGTACTAGGCTGAATAATCATGGTGAGAGTGGACATCCCTGTCATGGATGTGGCAAAGGCAGTCATAAGAACCCTTAAAATCAATTAACACTAAAATTAACTGAAAGGAAGCCCATATCTAGAAATTTTATCATTAACATTTTTAAAACATTTTTTGAGAGAGAGAGAGAGAGAAGAGATAGGGGGAGAGGGGGAGAGGGAGAGAGAGAATTCGAAGCAGGTCCCACACTCAGCATGGAGCCCTATGAGGGGCTCAGTCCCACAACCCTGAAATCGTGACCTGAGCTGAAGTCAAGAGTCTGATGCTCAACCAACTAAGCCACCCAGATGTCCCCATGACTAATTTTTTTTAATGAAGGAAAAAGTTATTTCATGAAACTACTTGAGGAAAATGTTGCCTGCAAGGGTTCAATATTCAGATTATCCTTAAACTTTTTCTTTTTCAATACCAGGAAGCACTGGGGATATTTTATAGAATTCTGAGAGCTAAAGAGAGTGCCCCAAATATTTTACTCAAGTGTGTTTTGCATAAGAAGAGAAATTTATGATCCTGGAATGTTTCAGAAAATGTATCACTTGTGCAATGGAATGTTTAAAGTTATATTCCAGGAAGGCAACAAAGGAATAATAATAATGGTCAAAATTTAGAAGTTATAGAATAAAATTTAGGGACATCTGGGTGACTCAGTCGGTTAAGCACCAGGCTTCGGCTCAGGTCATGATCTCATGGTTCTGGGTTCCAGCTCCATATCAGGCTCTGTGCTGACTGCTAGCTCAGAGCCTGGAGCCTGCTTCAGATTCTGCGTCTCCCTCTCTCTCTGACCCTCCCCTGCTCACGCTGTCTCTGTCTCTCAAAAATAAATTAAAAACATTAAAAATAATATTTTTAAAGAATAAAATTTAATCATAAGTATTGTAAGAAGTTAAAATATGAAGCCTACATATTTGTTGAAATAACATTAAAAGTTGAATGCAAACTAACTGTTTAATAGTAATAAACTAGATTTAAAATCCTGGATTATGGTCAATTATGAAAGTGAATAGATTAAAATAAATCTTGCTGATTAATCTTAAATTAGAGAATGTTATGAAAACTATTTTATTGTTTAAAAATAACTTACTTTAGATAAAATTAAATGCAAAAATTGCACATATTTAAGGGATAGAAATTAGTACATTTTAGCATTTGAATATGACTTTGAAAAACCACCACAATCAAGATAATGAGCATCATCCCCTCAAATTTCCTCTTATGCATTTGTAATTCTAACCTCAGCCCCACTCATCCACCTGCTTACTATAACTACAGATTAGTTTATGTATTTATCTATAACAAGTTGACAATAATTAATAATAATGTATTGTATGCTTGGAATTTTCTGAGAGCAGATCTTAAATATTCGCACCTCCGTGCTGAGTGTGGAACCTGCATAGATCTTTGCTAAACAAAGCAAATAAAATCATTTCCATTAGAAAAAAGAATAATCCAGAATCCAGAATTATACGTGGAAGTTTTGTACCACAAAGACCAAGATAGATATCGGCACATAGATCTTTGCCTTCTTTACATTAAATTAGACCCCAAAGTACAATTGCAATGCTCACTTTTTACTTTGAAATTAAATCCCAGAGCATTAAATTGTTAAATGTCAAAAGTAGAAATACTAAAAAAAATTTTTTTAAAGGAAACATATCTGAACAATACATCCTAGATTTGGAAAGGACTTTCTAAGACTTAAAAATAATGGGAAAAGACATAATGTTGTCAATAACTCTAAAACAAGAAGACTTTTTGGGAAACAATTTGGCAATCTGCATCATTAATTACCTAAAAGCCTATACCATTTGACTTTATGATTTAACTTCTAGGAATGTCTCCTTAGGCAATGATGAAAGGCTTATGTTTATAAATACTCACAATAGCCAAAAAATTCAGAATAGAGTTACATGTATAGCAAAAGGTAAATATTTAACTGAAATTTAGTGTATCAATAGAGTGCCTTGAAAAACAACTATTTATAAATGTGAATTTGAGTTGACATAAGATAAGGCTTGTAAAATTTTAAATGGAAAAGTAGTATACAAAATGGTATATAAATAGAAATAGGTATAATTTTTGACTATATATTCACATACATAGATAGTTGACAGATGATAGGTGATACATAAATGATAGATAGATAGATAGATAGATAGATAGATAGATAGATAGATAGATAGACAGACAGGGGGAGAGAGAATAAGAAAGAGATGGAGAAAATGTAAAGATATTCATCAATGTATTTGTTGATAGTAAAGATGGTTTGGAAGGTAATAGTCTTTCATTGCAATTTTCTGAAATTTCTAAATCTTAAATTTCATAATAAAAGTTGAACACACATCACTTAGTTAGGAAAAATCTCTATATAGTTTCTCCTTCCATATTCCCTTTGTGGGGTTTTTTTTGCCCACTTGGCTGATTTTATCTCTCAAAATATCACTATTCACCTTAAAACCTTGACTGCTGTTCCCTTGGGGCATTTCTAAGCTTGGATACATTTAAAATGGAAATACCTAAGTAAGAGAAATTACATATTCAAGAAAAAATGTAAACTCCAGGGATGCCTGGATGACTCCGTCAGTTGAGCGTCCAACTGTTGATTTGGGCTCAGG
Organism: Suricata suricatta; assembly: GCF_006229205.1. NCBI lineage: Eukaryota > Metazoa > Chordata > Mammalia > Carnivora > Herpestidae > Suricata > Suricata suricatta. Next base: position 139,673,500 of record NC_043704.1, read on the forward strand.
TCATGATCTCAGGGTTTGGGAGTTTGAGCCCTGCTGAGAGCTGCAACGGCCTCGCCGGATGACACAGTCACAGCAAGGAAATGGCAGACATTTGCACAGCTCCTGCCATGAAGCGAAACTGGTATCTCCTTCTGCTATTGGCTCATATTGGGAATGAGACTGCCGTTATTGATTAGGCCTCACAATGTTCCAAGTCAGACCGATATTCCCCACACAGATACCTCATGAGACGAAGCATATTCTCTACAAAGAAGAGTTTAGACAAAGCACTGCAGATGTTTGCCAAAAGGCTCTTCTAATGAACTTTGCAGACCCAAGACATAAGTTACAAGGGGGGCTAAAAACACAAGTTACAATTAACTCTGGCCGGAGAAGAAGAGCCTAACTTAGAGATAAGAAACAGACAAGGACCAAACATAACTTACTGCACATACCTTTTTGCTAATTGATGCCACAAATACCTTCCCTCACACTAACATCCATAATGAGGATGGATGATGACAATGGGTAAGGGGAACTAAAACACACCCATAGACAAGGGCTGACACATTTAGGGCCCCTGTGGTATTTACAACCTCAGCGTTAAACAAAAGGGTTTACACAAGCAATCTATTAACCCGTCCAAATACATTCTTCCTCTTCCAAGCCAGACGAGATGATTTCCAACCTGTCTATAGACATTCAAGTCAAGTCATTCAAACCATGACTTAATCTTAGCATCATTGATATAAACAAATATGTATATTTTTCACTTAGAACATCCTGGCTTCATTGTAGAATTTACTGTTCACTGTAATTAGGATAGTTTTGCCAGAATACCTCTATAAATCTTGTATCTGTACACTTTTCAAAGCGTCCTATCACAGAGATTTGTTCGTTGGAAAAGATCCACCTGCTGATGTCCTGTTACCACTTAACCTATTAAATAAAGACACAAAAATTGACAGAACATAGAAGGATGCCTGCCTGGTGAATGGGAAAGAAAGCCGAGGCCCCTCTGTCGCTCCTTTTTTCGCCGACACTGTCTCTCCTTCAGGGGGCCCTGGACCTGCTGGAGCCGGACTCCGGCACAGCCCGGCAATGAGTTCTGTACCAAAACATTGTGATGCTCTCTCTGTCCCTTTCTGCCTCTCCCCTGCTCTCTCTCTCTTTCTCTCTCTCAAAAATAATAAATAAATAAACTTTAAAGTGTAAACTCCAAACAACAAGGGTTTAGGAAACAGAATGAAAAAAAAAAAAAGAGGCCCTAAAAATGTCAGTGTGTTCTACTCAGCTTGCTTTGGGACAGTAGTTAAGGGCAGTCAAAAACAACTCATTAATCAAGATAAATCTTATTTAAATGTAATATTTTTAATAATATTTATCTTGAGTAAGAAGGTTTTGGAGCCCCCTGAAACTCTATATGTGAGGCAAGTGCCTCACTCAGCCTGGTCCTAGTCCTTCCTCACAATGCCAGACAGAAACATGACCTGATCATTCATTTACAAAAGGATTTTCTGGCATGAAAAACAACTCTTCTGCCTACAGTCCACAGAGAGAAAAGAATCACTCACCGGTGACCATGGCATTTGTAAACTGCAAGTATGAACAACCTGGCATGACCAGAAAGCAGGTCCCTTTCACGCTTCCTTCTTCAATATAATCCCGGCCAGCAGCCATTCTAACTTAAACCCCGCCAACTAGAGAGAATGTGGTTAACAAAATGTAGGCTGTGTCTCAGATGGGAGAGAGTACCTGGACATTTCTTTCCATGTCAACCTGATCTTTGGCAATGCAGGACCAAGTATGAAGGGTCAGGAGAGAACTGTGATCTCACACTTTTTATTTCCTTTGCCAACAAGAAATGCAGAAGTCGAGGTCCTAATGAGTGATTCTTCAAGGATGACTGAGATGAAATCAGGATGCAGAAAACCATGCAATTTTCATCAGTGCATGTACCAGAGTTCAAGTCTCCTAACTCCCAGGCCAAGTAGGTTCACATGGTGCTATTTCCCAATTATATCTCGATTGAGAAATGCCGACCCAGAATAGGCCTACTTTTAGTCATTTGGACTTTATTCATCATTTGCAACTAATGGAGAGAACAAGAGAAAAAGCAGATGTAAAGATAAATGTACCTAGACAAGAAAGTCATGTTAAGACTCTTATGACTGAATTAACGTTGTTAAATCAAGCACTTATACAAATATCATTACCATTATTTTAAATGTTTACTTATTTTGAGAGTGAGAAAGAGCAAGCGTGAGTGAGTGAAGGAGGGCCAGAGAAAGGGAGAGAGAGAATCCCATCCAGGGATTCCCAGTGCAGGGTTCCACCTCATGAACCACAAGACCATGAGATTATGACCTGAGCTGAAATCAAGAGTCTGATGCTTAGCTGAGTGGGCTACCCAGGCATCCGAGCAATAACATTGTTTTAAACATACATAACAAATGCATAGAGTTCTTACATATTTTAAGACTTCATAGAGTCCATGTGTACTTTTTAAACTGTATTAGCCAGTGAAATGGTCATATGAGTGACAAGTTGTCCCTGTTTATTGAAGCTACCATCGACTGTTCCTAGCTATTGCACCCAGCAGGATTGGGTGCAATCACAGAATTCTTCTTGATTCAATCCCAGAAGCAGCCACCAGACAAATCTGCATGAGAAGAAATCCCTTGCTATCCCTTATTTGGGTTGCAGAGAAAATAGAAATAAATAAAATTTTAAAGCTTTTATTAAAGTATAATATATACATATCATAAATGTGTTGCTGGAAGAAGTCCCCTTCATGTTTCTTCACAGTCTGTGGTGATGAGTTTTAAGTGTCCATTTGGCTAGGCTCTTCAGTCAAACAAAGATTTAGATGCTGTAAAGGTGGTTCATAGGCCTGGTCAACACCTACACTCACGTCAGTTTACATAAAGGAAATCATTCTCAACAATGTAAGTAGGCTGTATCCAATCAGTTAAAAATCCTTGAAAACAAAACTAAGATTGAACCTGCCTCAAGATGATAGCATTGAGTTCTGCCCAGGAATTTCCAGCCTGCTAGCCAGTCCGATAGATGTTAAACTTACCAGCTCCCACAACTATGTAAAGCAATTCCTTGAACCAAATCTCTTTGTGTGTGTCTGTGTGTGTGTGTGCGTAAACATACATACACTATATACATATATACATACACACACAAATGTACATATATACCTACATATACACAAATACATATATATACACATATACATATATACTTACACATACACATATATACATATACATATACAGATACACATGTATATACATATATATACATACACACAAACATATATACACCTAATACACATATATACACATGCACCTACATATACACATATACATATATATACACATATACATATACACATACATATACATATACATACACCTTATACACATATATACATATATATACACCCGTATATACACTTACATACATATATATACACACATACACATGCACATATATACACATACACATATACACATGTATATACACATATATGTATATATGTACATATACATACACACACACACACACATACATAAAGATTTCCTACTGGTTCTGTTTCTCTGGGGAACTTGACTGATACACAGTCATTGCTTTTCTGAGAGTAATCTCTTTTCTGATTTCTAACAGCATCAATTCATTTTATTAAACACATACTTAAAAGCACCTTTAAAAGCAAATTTGTTGAGGCACCTGGGTTGTTCAGTCGGTTAAGCATCTGACTTTGGCTCATGCCATGATCTTGTGGTTGGTGAGTTCTAGCCCCGCATCAGGCTGTCAGAACACAGAGCACTTAGGATTTTCTGTCTCCCTCTTTCTCTGCCCTTTCCCTGCTTGGACTCTGTCTCTAAAAAATAAATAAATATTTTTTAAACAATCAAGAAAACTAATAGGCAACTGACAGAATGGGAAAAGATAGTTGCAAATGACATATCAGATAAATGGCTAGTATCCAAAATCTACAAGGAACTCTCCAAACTCCACACCCAAAAAAGAAATAACCCAGTGAAGAAATGGGCAGAAGACATAAACAGACACTTCTCCAAAGAGGACATCCAGATGGCCTACAGGCACATGAAACGATGCTCAACATCACTCATCATCAAGGAAACACGAATCAAAACCACCCTGAGATACCACCTCACACCAGTCAGAGTGGCTAAAATGAACAAATCAAGAGACTATAGATGCTGGTGAGGGTGTAGAGAGACGGGCACCCTCCTACACTGTTGGTGAAAATGTAAACTGGTGCAGCCGCTCTGGAAAACAGTGTGGAGTTTCCTCAAAAAACTATCCATCGAACTCCCTTATGACCCAGCAA
>NC_043704.1:139677947-139716765 GCF_006229205.1 Suricata suricatta
AGAGAGAGGGACCCAAAACCTGAGAGACTATTGAATGCTGAAAATGAACTGAGGGTTGAAGGGGAAGGGGGAAGGGGGAAAAGAGGTGGTGGTGATGGAGGAGGGCACTTGTGGGGAAGAGCACTGGGTGTTGTATAGAAACCAATTTGACAATAAGCTATTTAAAAATTTTTTTTAATTAAAAATTTTAAAAAATTAGAGAAAAGCAAATTTGTATATCATGCCATCTTGGCAGAAATTACTTTAGTCTTTCATGTTCCTTATTTAAGCCTCATAATTCATGTTTGCCATCTTTCCCTCTTTCCTTCCTTCCCTCAATTTTGTAGATCACACAATAGAGGAACCAGGAGGTTAAGAATTCCTCCAAGTTTCTCAGGGGATGTCGCTTGGCTTCGTTGTCTCTTTTTCCTGTTTCACGCAGTTGTATCCAGCTTCATGACAGATGACAAATGGCTCTCATAACCAACAAAGTAAATGGGTACAAACATTGCATTGAATTCACTTTACTCACAAGTACAAATTTGATTTAAAGAGAAATTGTTTCTACTACCCCCACAGATAAATGTTAAGGTTTAACATTTTTAAATGAGGCAAGGATTGCATAATCCATATATATTTTATAATAAAAATGTGTAAAGGAAAAGGAAAAGGGGCAGGAGAGACAACGGAAGCTCTATCAGGGGTTGATAATTGCCCTAAAGTCCTTGGAATTTTAAAGTTAATAAAATGCAAATTAAGTGACACAAATTTTCATGGCAGTATAAAATATGAGAGCTGGGGAGTACTTTGCAAACTATTTCACTCAACTCTGTCTGTGCTTCATTATTCAGGACATAATTGCATTATAGGAGGGAGAAAAGGAAAGGAACATACTGCATGCTAGGCTATACTGGGAGATTTTCCAGTGCTTATGAAATCCAATATTCCTATCAGCCCTGGCATTTTCCGTAATGCAGATGAAGACCTCAAACTTTGCAGAGTTCCATGTAACTTATCCACCAAGCCTTGCAATGCTTGCCATCCTCAATGAATTCTTCTAAGGTAACTTCACAGAGGCGGTCACTACCAAGTGATTCATCAATAGAGGGAGTTCCAGTCCAGAATCTAAATCTAAAACTTACCCTAGTTGGGGCACCTGGATGGCATCAGTGGTTGAGCATCTGACTCTTGATTTCATCTCAGGTTATGATCCCAGGGTTGTGGGATCGAGCCCCTGCACTGAGCAGGGGGCCTGCTTGGGATTCTCTCTCTCCCTCTGCCATCCTCCCTGGCTCATGCTCTCTCTTTCCCTAAAATAAAATAAATAAATAAATAAATAAATAACTTACTCTAGTTAACCAGCACAGAATATATATTTTTCTGAAACAATGATGGCTTCCAGAGCAACGGAATGTGCTGAGTGGCTGGAGTCAATCACCCTGACAGGGCTAACGAAACATGTAATGTGGGGATGGAAGCCAGTCATCCAGTGTCTTTGGTCAAGAGGTGGGATAGAAATTGGGTCCTCATATCATTATTGAGCTACTGAATCAAACCAACTATAAAACACAACCAGGTCCTGACCTTCCATCTAAAATACCCAATCTCCTTTACTGTATCAACAATCTAAAGTTGAATTTTTGGTCAGTATTGACTGACACAGCAATCCATTTTTTATCTTGTAGGAGACAGCCGCAGCTGTCTGGTTCCAATGCCCTTGTAACTCTTCCATCAGACACAAACATCGTTGGCTTCCTGATCCAACTCACATAGGTGACCATCTAGTAAACCCTTTCTCCCCACTATCTAAGGAACATGTGACTTTCCCAAGCTTTTTCTATTCAACTCTTCAATGAATCCCTCACTTTAGTTTTTAATTTTTTTAAGGTTTATTTATTCATAGTAAGAGGGAGAGAGAGGGGGGGGGGAATCCCAAGCAAGCTTCCCACTGTCAGTGAGGAGCCCAATTCAGGGCTCAAACTCACCAACTGTGAGATCATGACCTAAGCCAAAGTTGGACGCTCAACCAACTGAGCCACCCAGAAGCCCCCTGCCAAAGTTACTTTATCACCTTAAGTATCACCTGCATGATCTTTAAAAAGAGTATAATTAAACTTACTCAATTTAGCTTAACCTAGGCATTAAAAAAATGAAGTCATGTATAGAAAACATTTCTGGCCACATTAGTCAAGTGATACACAAGTGTTACTCTTACTACATTAAGACAGAATATGTTTACCATAACCCAGGAAAAAAGTCCAGGTAGAATATTCCCAAACAAATTCCCAAAGAAATATCCCATTTTGACGTTATTGCTTCAAGGGTATATCATTTCCCCCCTTTTCAATGATGTCTGTTACAAGTCTCTTGGCCTGAGAAGTATTAAAAACATCATTATCATTTTACTAATCATCGTACAGGCATTTCATTCCTCTTTTAGACTCTGCCTGTGAGGGCTCCCAAAGGATGGGAGATAATAATTTTATGTCAGTAGAGTGCTCAGATCTCCAGCATGACTCCTCAGAGAAACATATTTGTCTAATAATCACTTGGGACTATCAGGCATTCATAGTAAAAAGAATGACATCACTTCTAATTGTAAGCTTTGGTGCCTTATTAAGGAGAAAAATAGGTTAGCTTCTCTAAAAACTCATCTAATTGATTAACCTCAAAAATGAATATATGTATATGCGAATACTATTTGCGTTAGTGGCAATTATGGAACTTTGAAAGGATAGGATTTTTTCCCTTTAGCAATTTATAAATGAAATTTATTTCACAATGGGTTTTAAGGGTATTAAATTATTTGGAACATCTCCCATAGGATCCCCTATTAATTAGTAGGATGAAGTGAAAAGTACTTTGGTTTAAAACCATCATGTTTAGCAAATGATATCAAGATGTGTTGAAAGGAACGATGAGTGCGTGAGCCAGGGCAAGGAATAGGTTAGAGTTTTCATCTATCCCGATTTCGCTGTGTGACCTTGAAGCCAAGCCACATCCATGAACATACCCACAATCCTGGAGACAGTAGTGATGAGCCATCTACTGGTCCCAGACTGCCTAACCTGGCAGATGCTTTCCAGAAAGACACATAATTGTGTCTTTCTACCATACATGGAATAAACATTTATTGGGTACTCTTCCAGCCAGGGACTTCATATATTTTTGTGATTTAACACTCCCAATCATGCAGGACATTTACAATTATTCACATTTCACAGATGAGGAAATTGAGACTCGGGGGTATTAAGTCACATTGACATTGCCAGAAGAGGAAGAAGTCAAAGACGGTTGGTTTTAAGAGGTTTCCTCTGTTCCATGAGACATTTCTCAAAAAAGAAAACTAAAAACTTAGAGAGCAATTGCTCAAGAGAGTGCTGAAATAATAAGAAATAGATATGAATCATAGACCAAATGGACCCACATAGATGTTGTGAGTTGTGGTTTCATATTCCTTCATAACACATAGGTGTGCAATGAATGAACACAACTGAGAATATTTCAGCAGAGCGGCAGGTGTCCAATCACATGACACCAATACCCCATTCCCTTCTGGTCCCTTCCCTTCCTTCAGCAACATTAGAGACTGTAGCTTGAAAAGTCTGACACTGATCTAGTTAGAAAAAAGTCAGACGCTCTTACTTGGCAAAACATTCATTAAGTACTGGAAAACGTCTAGAGGGCCTCACGCTAGATCTTTCAGAAAATTTTTCAACAAAGAACTCCCTCAACAGTCATACCGTTGCTGAAAAGTCCTTCCAAAGGTAAATTCAGTGCTGGCAGCGAAGTAAAAGTTCTGAGAAATTTTTGAGGCTTCCTTTGCTGTCTCTTTATAATGAGTACTGGGTATATTTCTCTATGAGGAAAACTAGAAATACCAATGAAGTTAGGCTTTATGGTGTCTAGAAACAGATCTGAAGCCCAACTCACCTTGTTAGTGGCAGCATTTGTCTTGGGAAAGGAGGGCCATTGACTCACTCTGTCATTAAGAAAAGAAAACATAAGTCATTTCAATCAGACATAGACTATAAGGAATTATTGGCTCTGAGAAAGTTTTTCTTTGGTGTATATTTTAGGGGGGGTACGGTAGACTGAAGTAAAGACAATTTACCACCCCCCCCCATCACACTAAGGGGATTAATCACAGCCAAGGCACATATAGGGACTGGCAATATTAAATTAGCACTTAGGTAATGTAACTCAGCTCAGGAAGGCATGAGGGCAATTAATGGGTGATACTTGCCTTGAGTGAAGAGGTAATTGACCTCAAGGAAGATATACAAGGAGAGAGAGGTTTATAAGGAGTTATTTATTATTATTTAAAGAGAGCGTTGGTCTGAATCTTACACGCACATCCTAACAAAAGGAGGTATGGAGTCTCCTAACCCTATGCCTAGTGAGACGGCATTAGTGACACTGGGAGAGTTTAGTATGTGTCCTTGAAGTTGGGGAACAGAGGGAACTAAACATGAGGAGGTGAGGACATCCACTGAGTTGAGGGCTGCATCCTTGAAGTTGGGGAACAGAGGGAACTAAACATGAGGAGGTGAGGACATCCACTGAGTTGAGGGCTGCATCTGACTAACTCTAGATCCATCTGTCCCCAGACCAAACGTTCCTGATACCCAGAGATCAGATGTGGAACTCCATGAAAAAATATTCAGGAGTGCCTGGGTGGCTCAGTCAGTTGAGTGTCTGACTTTGGCTCAGGTTATGATCTCACAGCTAGTGGGTTCAAGCTCCGCATCGGGCTCTGTGCTGGCAGCTCTGAGCCTGGAACCTGCTTCCAATTCTGTGTCTCCTTCTCTCTCTGCCCCTCCCCTGCTCATACTCTGTCTCTCCCTCTCTCTCCCTCTCCCTCCCTCTCTCTCTCTCTCTCTCTCTCTCTCTCTCTCTTTCTCTCTCCTTCAAAAAGTGAATAAACACTAAAACAAAATGGTTAAAAAAAAACCCATATAGTTGTAGTGGTAGTAAAAAGGATCTTGATCTTGGGAACTCTGTGTTTCCTTCTGGTGCCTACCTTTCCTATCTTCCTATTTAACGTATACCTCTTAATTCTCAAGATAATTTTCTAAAAATATAGGTCTCATCCAAGAGACAAGAGCTATAATCCCCAAAGGCCACCATCCTAAACTCAGGTTGTGAACAAGAGGAACCAAGGAATCAAACCAACTGATTAGGAAGAAGTCAGTAGGAAGAAGAGAGATCACCTAACAAGTTCTGTGCTGTCATTATTATTCGAACACGACCATTTTCAATTGTTAACATGAGTTGACAATTTACAGGGACCATGAGGAATATTATCTATGAGTGACTGAAAAAATTCTAGAGTATTTTTTTCCAAAGTTTTGCTTACATTTCCATATATGAGCAAGGGAAGGATTTTTCCCACCGAATAAAATTTTAAGAGTGGGAAACAAAACTAAGTGTGTTTTCTGATCACTTATAAATCTTTCTTGTTTGGTGCACTGGCTACTATGATTTCCAGGCCTGATTTATCTGGTCATTACTATCTAAAGCATGTTTCCTCTTTCTCCGTGCTTAGATCGGTTTCGATTTATGAATTGTTGATATGGGAGGGGGCTTCGTGGGAAAACTATCTCATGTTAATTCTATTAAGTTTATTTTAACAGAGTGTACATTTGGCCCTTCCTGAATACACAGAATGTTCTACAGCTGATGAATGTTATGGGAGTTTCCTCAAAATGTGTCTGCCCACGCAGCTTGGCTGTGAGTGAGCGCAGCCCCCACCAGCCCCCTTCCCTCCTGCCATACATAATGTGTCACATGCTTCCAGGCACAGAGAATTTCATTTACCCACCTGCCCACAGCTTGGACTCACATTTCTGTAGCATAATTATTTGTATACTTTCCCACTCATTCCCTAGGACATTGGTAACCACAAAATCTGCATAAACGATGTCAAAACCAAAATGAAATTTCAGTTCACTTTTGTTCATTGCAATCATCCTGCCACATATTTGGGGCTCCATTTTCCAAACAGAAAGTCCGTGTCCTCTGTTGGGCATTAAAACCCTCTACTCTTCCTTTCTTCTGTATTCCATGGACATACTTTGCCCCAACAAGAGGGAATTCTGAGATAAGGGCACAATGTAGGCTTGAGGTCACAAATGGGATCATCATAAAGAAGAATATGTTGTTGGAAAGTGTTGTTGTTTGTTTCATATGCATGTGAGAAATAAAGAGATTCTAAATAGAACAAGATGGAACCAACCACAGTTCTCTTTTCATGGGACTATGTGATTTCTACATCTTTCCACCTCTCCTATGTAGCTGGCTAAAGGCAAAATACCAGTGGCAAATGTGCTACCTCCTGCTCCCCATAGGCCAAAAATTAAATTAATTTAAATTAAAAAAAAAACCAATAATGTTTCAGAGAAGGAACACAGAATTTCTAGTACCAAACAGATGCTTTTGAGTTTTACCATAGTAAAGCTCAGATCTGATTAGATGAAGATTTCGGGCTGAAGCTATAAAGAAAATTTTCCTAGAGTATTATTTAAAAATTTTTTAAATTAATATTTATTTATTTTTTTGAGAGAGAAAGAGTGAGAATGTGAGCAGGGGAGGGACAGAGAGAGAGGGAGACACAGAATCGGAACCAGGCTCCAGGCTCTGAGCTGTCAGCACAGAGCCCGACTTGGGGCTTGAACCCACAAACCGTGAGATCATGACCTGAGCTGAAGTTGGACGCTCAACCAACTGAGCCCCCCAAGTGTTCCTAGAGTATTCTTTTTGGCATGCGCTCCCTAATTGGGGTAGTGGTGACCTTCATAGGTCCTGGCCCTGCATTCAAAGTCAGAGTGCTAGCTGTGCATTTACCCACATTACAATTTATCTATATTGTGAGAGGCCCGGCCCATTTCCCATCAAAGCAAAATGGTTCCACCTAATTGAGGCCCAGTGACTGTTAGTAGTTATTTTGAAAGGAAAGGAATGGTCAGCTGGTGAGTTTCATAGCAGAAAATAGAATTAACATATAACATACAGTCATTGTATGGTGCTATGGTACTAATGCATTTGAAATAGAATCTCACTTAACTCTTGACACCTCTCATCATGACACTGTACCATGAATGTCTCAGCACCCAATGAACTAAATGCACCAATCTGCAAGTTGACGATTGTGAACTCTCATTTATCATATAAAATAAAAATTCTAAAAGGGTGAGTGATTCGTATGAGGTTATGCTTCAATATTTTCACAAACTTGGCTAGTTGTATCTTTGCTCTATGAAAAATTCAGTCAAAATTCACTCTATTCATGTATTGTTTCCCCAACAATTTGTCCAGTGAATTGGCAAGGTGTAGAGGCAAGAGCCAACTGACAGATTAAATGCTGTGGTATTACATACACAAGTAATGCCTGATATACATCAGACAATAAATATGTACTTATTATGAATAATAGAAAGATAGCAATAGAGAATAATATATAGATACTAGATAATAATAACAGATAACACATCTACAAATAGTTGTCTGGATTTTTGTGATAAATCATAAAGAGTTTCCCCACATATATAATAGTCATGATTCCTAGGCTATATGCACACCCTCTACCATAAAAATTTAGACCATTTTCTCCAATGTATGAACCTTGAGGTATTTCATAGCTTGTCAGTTACAGAAGGAATATATGAATAAATATGTTAGAATTAGATGCTTTTATATAACAAAATAATGAGATTTTTTCATTTACCTTTTCTTCGTGGCATATTATTATTTATATTCATTTTGTCCTTGCTTCGTGGTTTTTAAAACTTCTTTTCATGACCCTTTTTCATCTTAGTTTAAAGCGTACTTACCTTTGGGGCTCAAAAGAGAAATAATTAGGTCTATAGACTGAATATATGGTCATTGAAATTAACATTTTCCATGAATAGAGATAGAACTTTGTTACTTTCTCCTTTCTTTGAACTCCCTCATGTTTATGTGTGAACTGTAGTTTGGGGCCATAAAACAGAGTGGAAATAGATACACACCGAGATGCTTAATGGCAATGAATTCAACTCAGGGTAAAAACATGACGGTACAGACTACTTTGAAGGCAGTGAATCTGAAGAATTTGCAAATATTTAGGAACCTATTGGCCCAGATATTCTTTCTCCAATTCTTTCTCCCACAATCTTTGCTGCAATTTAATTATGCCAGTTATACTTCTTTTGTATACTCTAGACTTTATGTGACCCTTCCAAATATAATTACTGAATTTGATCCTTAAAACATCTAGTAAAATATTAATTATATTAGTAATCCCATTTTATTAATAATGACACTAAACTCAAAACGGTGAAATGATCTGTCCAAGGTTATAGTTGGCAACAGCTCTGAATCTAGGAAACAATTAGAGGTCTTGCTAGTTTGATGACGTGTCCAGGAGAGCAATAGCCAAACGTGGTTCATACCAGAGTTGCTGTCTCTTGTCTTTACCGGTAGCAAATGCCAGCGCCTATGTTAATAAGCTCACAAAGGCAATGCCCATTCATTAAATTTCCATTGTACAAACAACGCAAGACCCATCTCTAAGGGCTCTGACACAAAGTAAATGCAAAATGTGTCATGTGTTCTTAAGAAACTTACCAATAAAGAGGAGTAATTCTGCCTGTAAGTCTCTTCCTGTGCCCAGTAATGTCAGAAATCCCCAGAGAAACGTCGTTAGACATTGAACTTACTACTCCTAACTCTTATGGTGAGTGGTCAGGTATTACAGGGACTCCAGTATCCAAGTGGAGAGCACGCATTATTCCAAAACACCCTCCTAAAAGAGTCACGTCCTTATATTTTAAATATCATTTGTCTAAACCTTAGCTATTGCATTATAACTAATTTGCATGAGCCTGTTTTATAGTTAAGGGCTGTAGAAGGCTTTTCTGATGGCCAAATGGAGAAAAGCATGTAGCAAAGTGGCGGATATGAAAACCATAACCCTGGAAAGCAGGTGAGAATGCTCTAGGAAAGCTTAGGTGAATGAGAGTCAGAGAGGTGATCCCTGACCACACCACCCTTGCTCTTCACCAGGATTGTGGCTTGAGAAAGGCGAAGGAGATATCCAAAAAAGAGATGGGTGCTGAGGCCACACACAGATGATGTTAACATTGGTTTCAGCAAGGCAAAAATAAGGAAAATGTATTTTTAGTTGAAGTGGCGAGGAAATTGATGTTTACCAAGAGCCTATTATGCTAAACGCTTTATATAAACGTTTTGATACAATTTTCTCTCAGTTCACCACAAATAATGAGAAGCCTTTTGCTTTGATAATTACTGGCAGCTCCTAATAATTAAACTCTAACTATATTTAATGTATTCATTTTGTTACGGAGGTAAAGTGAGCACAGGATTGCCTTAAAGAATGCATCAGAAAGAAGTAACTAAAATGAGTATACTCACAAATACAAAATTCAAGCTATTCACTCACTTAATGTATCTTCCAGAAGCCTTAAGTTTTTGTGACAGATGAGACAATGAATGTTGTGATATTGTAAGTCGTGAGAAGTGTTTCTTCTGTATTCCTTTAAGTACTTTGGTGCTGGCTGTGATTCCTAAAGACCTTACTATAGTCCACCAAATTTCTATCTTGCTTTTTCCACGCAATAAAGAGAAAGAAAGCTCTGAGGTCTCACAGACGACCTCATGATTTTCCTTCTTGTCTCCACTGCAAACATAACCAGGGAGGAATATGAATTTGGTGAACACAGTGTTACCTCCTTTATTATTCCCAGCTAATGGATTCTAAAACTAAAGGATTTTTCCCTTGTGGGATTCTCCAGGGAAAATAAGAGCTAGCCTGAAGGATAAAGGTCATATTACATTCCATTTTGTCTATTCAGAAAGGTGTGTGCCAGTCTGTAAGGACACAAGTCTAAACCAAATAGACTCCATGACAGGTTTTAAGTTCCCCTTCTGATCTAGAAGGCCTGAATTTCAGTTACCCGAAACTAACAGGCAGTTACACATTGCCTAGAGCAGGAGAGACCACCTTCACAACACCCAATCAGGGAAGGCCAGCTACCACTCTCCACATTCCTAAGGGGGAGGCCAGCAGATGGGAACTTTAGATAGGACCCTGTTACCTAATGTTAAAGTTAACCCGATAGTGGCCGGACAAGACCCTAGGCTCGCCCTGTAATTGGTTGATCTTAAAGATACTCTAAATGTTGTAATTGGATCCTGCCAAAAGTAACGAATACTCTAGACTATGTGAATGGTTAAACCTGCTGTCAATAATATTGTATAATAATGATTGTATCACTGTACCTATGTCACAGTTTCTTATAACTCCCCCTCCCCAAACCCCATAAAAACCCTGCTCAGCCCTTGTTCAGGGCTCACAGCACGGATCCACTGTGCTGGAAAAGTCTGTGAGTCTGAGTTCGAACCCGTAATAAAGCCCTTTGTCTTTGCATGCATGACTCGGTCTCCCCGGTGGTCTCTGGTCATTGGGGAATACCTCGAACAGGGCATTACAAGTCAGGGTCCAATAGGGAAAATAGAAATGGCTAGATGTTTTACAGAGATTGAACTTAATTCATGGAATTGGCGATAGAACAGCTGAGTGAAAATAGGAGATGACGAGGAAACCAGAGATTAAGAAAATCAGGAAGCCACAGGCTTCCTGAGGATGGTAGGAACACCACCAACCCAAGGGCTAGGTCATCCAAGGAAAACTGGGGCCACAGGGAGCCTGTCCAGCCTGTTTTGGAGCCATGGAGGAGCTAAGCCTGAGGCAGAAAGAAAGGTAGAGAATTACCCTGACCTTCCCCCCGACTCCCATCCTCCAGTCTCTGTGAAACACATGGTACGGTTTTGGCATAAGAAGGGCAAGAAAAAGACTGAAGAACAAACAAGTCCAAATCAGCAAAAGGCCTTAGAAGGAGCACTGTTTCATTAAAATGCACCTCACACCTCACCTACCAGACTTGAGCTTCAGGAGCGCAGATTTCAGTGTCGGCACCTTGCAGCACTGCCACGTGTCACAAGGCCAGGGGAGACCCTCTCTGGGAGCAGAAGCAGCTACAGGCCTGAAGTGGAAACATAGGTGAGAATTGCTCATGAACTCCTCTTTGACACCTGCAACACCTCCCTCCCCATGGAGATTCCAGAAGTCTCTGGGTGAGATTAGGCAGGAGTAGGGAAGAGGGGGTGCTCAGAGTGCCCTAAAGCTCAAGGAGGTGAAGTCAGTGAAACTCCAGTTATTACCATAAATAGGACCTTGCATTTCCTCTAGACTGATGATACTTTAGAAACTTTAGCTTACTCACTCATACAAGACAACTAAAAACATAGACCTTAATGTGTCAGTAGTGATTATCATGTCATACTTTCTGAAATATTGCAATGAGTACTATATGTCATTTGTATTACTTTAGAAGGTAGGTAATTCATTTTATTCAGCAAGCTTGCTGCTTTCCGTTTTCCTGGTTGGACCTTGACTCACATAGACTGTTTCTGAGTAGCTAGCGTCTGATTATCCATCTCCGGGCAGTCGAACAAGGACCCAAGGTACAGAGTACCTCTTCCTGTGAGCCAGTTTAATTGGCCTACCTTGTCAAATCCAGATAGTCATGCCCTGCTTTTTGAGCTCTTTTGAAACTCTCTGACCAAGATGGCTTTAAATTCTTCTCAGGGTGACTAAACTTTAGGGAAGTTTGTGGCTGATTATTTGCCCCTTACTTCCTTTTTCTTAGATAATTTAGAAAATTCATATTTGCAAATTCTTCTCTGCTCCCTTTGAAACATATATGTCTTCTAAGAAGCCTCTCACCAGTGTTAGGACCCAAACAATATCTTTTTCTAGGATATCAAAGCCGTAGCTCCTCAAAATGGAGATAGTGGATAGCTGGAGACAGCTCACTATCTGCTAGTCTTAGTGGGAGGGAAGGAGCCTGCCTTCAGAGTGTTCCTTGCTTCCAGTTGTAAAATTATTGTCATGAAGATAGGAGGAAGTTTACTTTTCCTTTGGGTAAAACCAGTTAGCAAACAGAGGTGGCAACAATTTACCCCATAGCTCTCGAAAACCTTCCAGTGAGAAATCTCTATGAACTCATTTTACACCTGCGACACTCCCCTCCCCTGTTGAAGTTACTGTCTTTCCATTTGTGCAATAGTCTTGCATCAAGTCTCCTGTTTAACTTTTTCCAGAAAATCCTTACTTAGACACCTCCCTGCTCTCTCTTGGGCTCATCCAATTCCCTAATGGTTTTTTAACAAGGAGGAATAAGATTCTCCATTGAAGTACTCCTCTCCCTGGGAAGTTGAGGGAGATTATTTAGGTGCATGGTGGGGATGCTGTTGGTGGAAAGGCTCAGCTGCCATCTTCTTCAATGATACCTCACTGCAGAGAGAGCCTTTGTCCAGCAGACACCGGGTACCCTCACTCAGTGAGTGGCAGATGCAGGAGTGTAAAGATATGGGCCTCTTGGCCCAACTTGGGACAATTCTTCAGCATATTCCCCAACTCCAGAGCTGACCAAGGCTGACACTAGGCCTGCATCATCGCTCAGCTTCTCCGTCCACCCCACCCTGCATCCTTACTGCTATCCCCTCAGTGCTGATCCCAAGAATACTTAATAATATGCTACCCACTAACCCATCTCAGAGTCTGCTTCCCAGGAAATACAACCTGCAGTGGGGTTGTGATGAGAATCTGCATGAAGTGGACATGAAATTACTGCAGAATCTTGGACTTGGTGGCCTTCTGAAAGGTAAACATGATGATGGCCACCGATCAAGGACTGTGTAGGGCATTTTAATAAATATTATCTAATTTTTACAAAAGTTACAAGATAAATATTTTCTCCTTTATTTTCAGGTTAGAAGACTGAACCCAGAGAGGGCACAATTGTGTCCCAGTTCCCCCAGCTAAATGATGGTGATGGGATTTGGCCTGAGGTCTCCGTGACTTCTCATTATTCTGCCACCTAGTTATCCATGGTGACCTGGTACTAGTGAAGACAGCTTCCCAGCTGTGAGCGATCTATGGACTAGAAAGCTATGACTTTAAGAGAGAAGAGTCTTAAGCTGGAATATAGAAATGCCTGCGGGTGGGTAGAGTGTATGTGAGAACAAGCAGGGAAGAGTTCGGCTCCCTCCACCCCAGCAGTTCCAGGCTGTGCTCCCTACTGAGAACAGAGGAAGGTTGTCAGGACTATTAACCTCAGCAAATGTAAATGGGGGCCCAGATGCTCTCATCTAAAATAAAATCCTCCCCAACAGATGGTCAGGTTTAACAAGTTGGTATCGAGATAGAAGCTTCCAAATAGCTCATCTGTACAAGAGCAGAATCAAAGAGAACCAAAACACCAGCCAACCCATTTTCTGGGGCTTGGATACTGGTCGTGAGAATGATGAGCAGCTAAAGATCGTACAACACCTCTCTCCAATGCAGCATTGACGTGACAGATTATTTTATTTATCCAATCAAAGGAGGCCTGATTGGGTGACCAAAAGCCTGTCTAACCATGTTTATTGAGCAACTATCATGCGCCAAGCACTGACTCTGCGGTCGGAGGTGCCAGGTGATGAAAAGGCAGGGCTTTCCTTAAAGATGTGAGGATAAACCGTCTACTAAGTGGCCAATTTCAATTCATGTGATTAAAAAACGCACTGGAGGTGAACAATGGCTTCAGTAAGAGATCGGAGAAGACATGTCCTCAGTAGCTTTTCCCACTCAAGACCCATTTCCCAGAGAAGGAGGCTGAGAAGTTGAGACTTGAATGAAGAGTAAAAGGTAGCCAGAAAATGTTTGAAAGGGGAAAAGTAGAAGTCACTATGGGCAGAAGCGATTGATTTGCAAAGGCTCAGAAAGTAATATCGTATCTGGGGTAGACTGCATTCATCTGAAACACAGTTTTTTTAATACTCTTTGAGGAAGGTAAAATGCTACAATACTATAATGTTTTATTTTATATACTTCACAAAGCATCACAAATCTATATAATATTCACTCATTCATAGATATTTGTTGAAGTCCTATAAAATACCAGGCACTCTCCTAGACCCCGTATGGTTGTAGTCACCAATAAGGGCTTCCCCTTCAGTAATAATGTTCATACTGAGTGCTTGCTATTGGCCAGAAACCCTAAATATTAGGACAGAGTCTTGGTTCTCACTGGATGGAACATTTGAGTCACCTGGGGAGCTGTTAAAATTGTCAATGCCAAGAACACACCCTACCAATTATATCCAAATTTTGGGGGGAGAAACAGAGGCACCAGTGATTTTAGAGTCTCAGGCAATCCCAACGTGCAGCCAAGTTAAGGAACAAGTGGACTAGAGCAGTCATTGTCAGAGGTAAATGTGCATTAAAGTCAGAGAAGACTGAATAGGTCTTGGGTGAGGCTCAAGAATCTGCATTTCTAACAAGCTCCCAGGTGACACTGATGCTTGGGTTCAGGAAACAAACTTTGAGAATCCAAGCACTAGCATAAGAAAATGTACCTCCAGTTATCTCACCAGTAAAAGACATTTCCCAGTAAACCTACATATTAACTACACCTTAATGACACCTCTCTGCTTCTGTAACAGACTCATTTTTTTTAAGTTTATTTCTTTATTAGAAAGAGCAAGCACACACCCCCAAGTCATTTAGTGGCAGAGACAGAGAGGGAGAGAGAGGATCCCAAGCAGGCTCCACAGGCTGTCAGCACAGAACCCCACATGGTGCTCGATCCCGCCATGACCTGAGTCAAAATCAAAAGTCAAAAGCTCAGCTGACTGAGCCACACAGGCGGCCCAGGGACTCCTCTTTTTAATGCATTTTTTTTCCCCAGAAAGAGATGAGAACAAGAACTTGAAACAAACTATTGATTGTTACATTAAACCTTCTTTGCTTGGCAAGAGTCCAAAAAGGAAAGCACTATGATGAGAGGAGACATGGGAGACAAGGCTACCCTTACTTTGTCACACAAGGTGAAGTTCAAGAGCAAGGATTCCTGGGTTGCCTGGGTGGCTCAGTTGGTTGAGTATCCAACTCTTGATTTCAGTTCATGTCATGATCCCAAGGTCATGGGATTGAGCCCTGCACTGGGCTCTGCCCTGAGCTTGGAGCTTGCTTAAGGTTCTCAACCTCTTTCTCTCTCTTTCTTTCTCTCTCTCTCTCTCTCTCTCTCTCTCTCTCTCTCTCTCTGTCTCTTCCTCTCTCCCCCTGCTCTCTCTCTCTCAAATTAAAAAAAATATATTTAAAAAGCAACGATTTCAGAGCCACATGGACCCAGAGCACATCTCTGCAACCTACCAACTTTATTATCTCCAACAAGTCATGTATCTTTCTTGTGTCTCAATTTCTTCTTAAACTGTGAGGGTTGAAAACCCTAGAGTACTTAGAACAGAGCCTGGCACATGGCAAGAGTTATAGAAGAATTGGGTATTACCACTTTCCTGAAATCAGCCCGCTACTCTTCTACATTAGTTTATAATATTGAAAACTATAAACATCCTCTTTTCTTTATTTATCCTCCATGTTTCAGATATCAACCACATCTTCCAAACTTTGTACCAATGCTTTAGCATATCCTGTGAAGAAACAAAACCCATTACAAATACAAAACCCAATACAAATACTAATAAACTTTCTATAAGTTCAGTTAGAGTTACATGGATATAGGAGACATAAAATCTACTCTCAATGAATTTAATCAGAATAGAAAAGAGAAGGCATATTTGCAAATAACTATAACCCATAGTAGACTTTATAAAGACATTCAGAAAAATGAAAGTAAAGTTCTGTGGGCCAGATAGAAGACAGCAGACATCTGGTTATAAAGATAATGACCCACAGCTATGACTTCAAGGAGTAAAATGACAGTTGATTTGGGTCATGAAGGATAAAAAAAGCTCCATATAGAGAGATGGTGATGGAAAAGGCATTCCAAGGAGAAGGAATGGCTTATGCAGAAGAATTAAGGCAAAAATATAAACAGTCAGTGTCTTTCTGGAAAACAGAGAGCACATGCATTGAAAGCCAGAATCAGTGTCTCTGTATGTATTTATCCCCTTACAGCCTGCAAAACCAGCCCTCCATTTGTTTCCACTCTGATGATAAGTTCCTTCAATAATAAGATATAAGTGCATATCAGTGGATAAATTTCTATTCCTGCAATTTATATATATATGTGTGTGTGTGTGTGTGTCTGTGTCTGTGTGTATATATATAGAAATATATATATACACACATATATACATATATAATATTGTACTTTATATATTTTTATATATAGTATTGTATTTATATACATTTATATAAATATATAATATAAATATATATAGCAGTAGTCCAGTAATTATAGTATTCTGGAATTCAGCCTCGAGGTGTTTGATTTTTATAAATGGATTCTGGTACTTTTCCAAAGCAAATCTTTATTGGTCTTCACCTCTCCTGATTTTATGTTTAACATCTTGACAGAAAGCACTGAGGCTGGCTAAATCCAAACATAAGGCTTTTTAATTATTGGCCATTTAGACATTCTCACATGGTGGGGATAAAAATAATGACTGTCCCATGCACTCCTTTTCCTGGTGCTCCCCAGGCCAGCTGCCCTGTTTGTGTGACAGAAAGAGGGGGCAGAGAATAAACTTCCCTAGCACTGCCTGGAGTCGGGATCAGATTGTCCCCCAGAGCCTCAAAACAGGTCACAATTTGTAGCAGAACTGAGAGGTGGGGGTGGCCAGAAAGAGGTCTGGGAAATGCCCAGAAGAGCAGGGAATTATATATCCAGTCCAGAACCAGACTCAGTGTTTTCCATACTATGTTATTTCTGATTCTTCTGATTCTCCTTCCTTTCCTTCTCACCTCCTCCTCCTCCTCCTGCTCTCTCTTCTTCTCTAATCACCTGCACACTCCTGCCTTATTCTTTGTGTTACAAGACCATCCCTAAGTTTAGTCCACACCCAAGGTAAGAAGAATTGGGCTCTATCTCCTGGGTGGAAAAAGGAGTATCAAAGAATTTGTGGGCACTTTAATACAGCCCCACCAAATTTATCTTTTTAAATGTTTCATGTAAATGGAATCATACAGTATGTGATCTTTGATGTCTGGCTTTTTTCATGTAGTCTAATGTTTTTGAGATGCATCATGTCATTTCAAGTGTCAGTGGTTTCTAGCTTTTTATTATTTTTATTATTTTATTATAATTTGATGATGATGATGATGATTAATTATTCTAGCTTTTTATTATTCCATTATACAAATGCCACCTTTTTTGTATCTATTTGTTAAAATGTGCTTATATTTTCAGGCCCATTGAAGAGACATACATTTTTAGTTTGGTTGGTTTTTTTTAATTTTTCTTTGTTTTTATATTTATTTAAAAAGAGAGAGAGACACCGAGCAGGGGAGAGGCAGGGAGAGAGGGAGACAGAGAATCTGAAGCAGGCTCTGCACTCTCAGTGCAAAGCCTAACATGGAGACGTTTTGAGGTAAACATCGTTGCACACACAGGGTGAGGAGTCGTTCAGATCACGTTAGAAAATTTAGTTCAATCACTAAATGTCTGCAGTTTTGCTGAGTGAATGAACTTTCTTTGCAAACCAAATTTCTACCCAGAATTTAACTTTAACATCATATCACTCAGGAACTTAAAACATGGAGCTTTTCACAAGGAACTTGGATGGAGTTTCCTATGTAGGAAATACTTCTATTTCTCTCTTGCATCTGCCAGAGAAAGAAATAGACTATCCAAAGGCCTTCATGGATCTGTGAAAACTTAATCTCATGCCCCGGTGTAGACTCCCTTCCACGTGATCTTTCTCTGCCAGAGGTGGCCACCTAAAAGCTATCACAGTATCAACTCTGACAATGGGAGCGACAGGGCAAGGACTCAGTCCTGATGTCAGGAGGGCAGTCCTAGACTGGGTCCCGACGATCCTTGAATCTCCTTTCAGGATTTAGCATGGGTCAAAACTTAGCAGCTGCTGAATAAATAAATGATGATCTTAGCAGTTCTATTCATAAAGCATACATCACAAAGACAAATAACTTACTGGTTCCAAATGTCGTGCAGAAAACTTGGGAAAGTTACCCTCATGCATTTTTAAACAGTCAGCCTCCAGACCTGAAACTCAAACTCAACAGTGAGAGGAAAGGCTGCCAGCCTCGTTGGCCCTCTGATAAAGAGTGTGGGGACAGAATCACTTGGTGGCTTCTTAGTAACTACATACAATGATTATCCATGCCCCAATTCCTATGTGGCCCCCTGGTAGGATGAGAGTCACTGCCTTATTGATTCACTTTTATCTATAGGATTGTGCTTTACATTTACCCACAATGAGATGTAGGCAAGAAATGAATCATCAATTTAATTTTAAACGTCAACTAATATTGAATGAAAGAAGTCTGAGGACTGCGGGGTTTAATAGCATTTGAACTACTGGAGGGGGTGTTGAGACGTTTAAAAGTGCTAACCAGGAATGCTGGAGAATCGTCAACTAGGGAGATTTTGCCGATTCTGAACGCAAGCCCAGAAACGAGCCTTCCTTCTATAAGAATTATAGGACATCCCTCCACCCAGCCCCCAATACACGCATGCACGCTCCTTGTTGCCTCTTAAATTTCACTTGGGGCAGTGGCTTCCTTCTTATAAAAGTGTTCCTTTCTAAATACCTAGGCTTTTGTTGCTCTGCGATTTCCAGAACTCTCCTTCCCAGAAAACTGTCTTCCTTCCGCTTGTCTCAGACTCCCCATCAAATATGTATTTGATCCTCCTGAAAGATTGATGGCATCAGCCTGACATCCGAACCCAGATTCGGAAAGGAGCTTCTTCCAGGCCCAGGGAGGTTTGCTGTAACACCTCTACAGCCGTTGTTATACTGAGGTGGGAACTGATAGGACAAACATTTGTGGAGTGCCTACTATGTGTCAGGTGTAGTCCTAAGCACTGGGGTGGCAGAATAAACAGGAAGGATGAGGTCCCTGACTTCTAGAGTTCACAGTCAGCAGGTCTGTATCAATGTTTGGAGTATACGGGGCCCACCTGACCAACACAGCCGACCTATGAGATTTGCAGACATAATCTGGGCCTTACTTTCGACTCCACTCTCTGGCCAGATCTGATTCTCACACACAAATCAGGAATCGATCCTGTCATAGGGTGTCCTCTACGATGTGTACTGCAGACATCAGTTCTCAGTTAACATGCCACCAGTGTTACTCTAGGGGGGCAACTGCAGAACTTTCTAACAGCATTGGAGCTCTGTGAAGTCCCTTGATCCTTCTTTTTCTAATCACGCCCAAGTTTCAGTATATGTAAGACTCAATACTCAAGGAGTATTTTCTATAGTTGTTATATTTAAGGGAAGTTCTAGCTAAGATACTAGGAAAGTGGTTGGAATTAAGAGGTGTCCTACTAAAGATAGTTGAAAGCTTACAAGTCCAGAGGGACGGCTAAATAATTGGGGGAATTCAAAACATAGATACCAAAAGATGGAGTCTACTTGCTTGAGCCAGTGTCCAGACTGAAGAACCAAAGTAAGAGTCAGAGAGCCGTAAAGAAAGAGTTGGAGAGAGATGGAGTTTAAATGAGAGCAAACTGGTAATAAGGCTGCAGAGCTGGGATGGCCAGGCCATTCCCTGGAGCACAGGGAAATTCACAATCTACGTCACGTACCTGGTGTCCTAAAAGACCAAGGTAGGGGCGCCTGGTGGCTCCCTTGGTTAATTATCAGACTTTGACTCAGGTCCTGATCTGAAGGCTCATGGGTTTGAGCCCCTTGTCAGGCTCTGTGCTGACAGCTCAGAGCCTGGAGCATATTTTAGATTCTGTGTTTCCTTCTCTCTCTCTGCCCCTCCCCTGCTCATTCTCTGACTCTCTCTCTCTCTCAAAAATAAATAAACATTTAAAAAATTCTAAAAGACCAAGGTAGAAAAGACACTGAATCAAAGTGAGTGCTTTATCCATCATAGGCCTCTTATGTTTCTGCTTGTTGTCACCAAGACTGAGAGAAATTTGACTTTACAACTTTCTACAGCTGTCTTACCTATCTACACTTTAGTATTCAAGACCCTCATCAAATAATAGCCCAGTTAAGAGTGAGAAGTAGAAAAGTGTCCTTGGATGAGCCCAACTGACTTGTTCGAGCTAGAGATGACCTGGAAGATTCTTGTGTTTTGAGGAGGAGGAGGGACAGGAATTAGCAGAGACCTGAACAAGGTCAGGCTACTGAAAATGTCACCATTACAGTACAATCTATTAATCTTTGGAAGAGTGACAGAGTACTTTATAGTATAAGATGCAATAAACAGTTTACATTAAACACCCCAGTTGTCAATATCGGGCTGAGGGGAGTAATACCTGAGTCACTGGGAGAATGTGTGCATTCATTCATTGTGCTCACATCTGCTACTGTGTATCCTGTGATTGCCTTCCCATAGAGACAAGGTGATTGAATGGACATACACTTATACACAGGCAGTAATTCAGTCCACTGACATTAGCACTCACCCTAGGGGTATAATTCGATCACATCACAGAGCAGGAGATAAAAGAGAGATGAGAGAGAAGCAAATGGCTGTTAACATCTAAAAGGCAAAAAAGAAAAAGAAACCAGAAAAAAAATCTGTCACAGATGCTTGAGCGAAAGTTTGTCTCTGCAAACCACCAGCGTTCTGGATACTTCTTTCCACAGTATGAACAAAGCCCAGAAGTTATTCTGTCTCCTTTTCCAAAAGGAAATAGTCCAAATCAAGGCCATATTTGAGTGCCTTAAATCAAGTAGGTATATAATGCTATGTTTACTGAAATCTTACAGGTCTGTTCCCCTTCCTGGGTTAGCAAGTGCCCCACACAACCAATGAGTAAAGAAAGGTTCACATTTTATCTTTATCCACCGTGTGCGAATGTGGAACCTGAGAGAGGTTCTGTGCCCTCATCAACTATTCATTAGCAGACTCAAACCCAATCTTTTAATTTCAAATTATTATTTTCGTTATTTTGGTCTAGCTTTTAATACAAAATTTTAGTGTTTTATATATGTGTATATTCAATATTGTATATGACAGTAGCGACTCAAAGAAAATGACCCTCAGAGTGTCTGTGTTAATTATGTGATTTATGGAATTTGAGTCCCCAGAGCGCTTAGAATGGTCCACATTGTTTCATGCGGGTTCACGATGTGTGCACTGCACATACACGGGCTCTTGAAGGTGCTCCCAGATGGAAGCATGGATGCCTGCCCCAATCCAGTGCCAACTTAGAGCTTAACATATGATTTCTGTTATTATTTATCCTGATTGATTTTTATTTTATTAACTCACTACTTTTAAAATGGACAAGATAATTTACTTCCTCTATTTTTTTCATTTTAAGTCATAAATAGAATTATGGAAGGGGCCTGTCATCAAGGCGATAACATGGGTGAATTTCAAAAACCTCATACTGAGCAAATGAGGCAAAACTCCAGTAAGTGCACATTGTTATCCTTTTTGATGTGAAATTCTGGACTAGCAAAAACGACTTACATCGACGGAGAGAAAATTCAGTGATTACATGGACCAGGGGTTGGGTTGAGATGACATCTAAGCATGTAAGGGGACTTTGTGATGGGATGGAAATATTCTAAATCTGATTCTGGTAGTAGTTACACCGTTACACTCATTTGTGAAAACCCATCAAATTGTACACTGTAAATTGGTGATTACGTATGTAATTTACACCTCGCTAACTCTAATTGATAAAGAAAAAGAAGAGACATAAGTGTCATTTTAATAATAATACTAATATTTATAATGAGTCTTTTATAAAGGATTTACAACATTTTTACAGAAAGATCCTCATTTGGGCCTCACAATAGTTCTATGAGGCAGGCATCTTTATTCTTACCATGCTTATTTCACAAATGATATGACTGAATTTTAAAGAGTTTAAGTAACTGCTGATAGTAACATAACTGGGAAAACAGAAACTAAGATTTGAGTCCAGGTTTTTTTTAAATCCCCATTCTCAAATGATTCTCTCAACACAAAATTGAATCCCTCCTAAATCTTTCCCAAATAGAACTTTTCATGCAACCCCGGTAAGGATGGATAGTGCAAGGAGGAGCTAATTTTTCAATAAAGTTATTCATAAATACAAACAATATAAAAGCACTTAGCTAGCATTTTAAAGCAGCATTGAAAATAATTTTGAAAACAAATAGTTCCTTTTAACTTATGAGTGCTGTGGGTCAAGTTTGCATATCATGTTTCAGGACTAGTCAAAGGCACAGTCTGTCTCAACAGCACCTTGTTTTGCCTTCCCTCATTCTGTAAATACCCACAGTCCTCTAGGTCCTGTAAGATGTCTTTTACGAGGGTTTTAGGATGCACCATAAATTTAACAACTTTAGAGGAATGGGTGGATGAGTGAATAAGGAGCCCTAAAAGAAATGTGCATATCACTTTCAATATCTGTCCCCATTTAGGACATATTAAATAAATTATAAAGAAAAAGAAACATTCATATTGGAATATAATGGTATTGTTTAGGATAGGTTAGATTATATTCTCAAAACAATCTCACCCAAATCTAACAGGCTTAACGCAGGCCAACAACAAAGGGTTAAATTTGTGTGCAGGCTGTCTTTCTTCACATCACATGACTCAGAGATCCAGCCTATGAAGAGTTCATTATTCAGAACTTCATGGTCAGGACAGTCCTGGCAATTAAAGGCCAGAATTGATACACGTCACTTCCATTCATGTTTCATTGACCAAGTAAGTCAGTCAAATAGGTCATGCTGCTGAACTTTAAGGGTGGTAAGGGATACAACCCACCAGTTGCCCCCAAAATTTAATAGCCTGTTTTGGTGAATAGAAGCTATGACTACCATATTAGTATAAAAATCAAATCATTTAACACCAACACGTTCTTTAAAATCATACCAATTACAGATTCACTACGTTTAATGCAGTCATCTTTAAAATGTAAGTTCCCTAGAAAATAGGACAGACCATCAGCAATTAGGGCCTTGGTATAGACAGATTACACTATTTTACTTTCTTTGATAATAACTGGTTTGGCATAGCCTCTGAGGGCAATGGATATTTTGAGGCAGAATGACAGAGTTAAGTTGGGAGAAGTGACAGAGCAGTGGAAGGCTGCAGGACCTGGAGGACTGGGGGCATTTACAGGATGAGGGAAGGCAAAACAAGGGCTGTCAAGACAGATGTGCCTTTGACTAGTCTTGAAACATGATATGCAAACTGTAGCACCCAGCACTTGTAAAAGGAACTCTGAAATAAGGGTAAGAATCTACACGATATTCCTTTCATTTGAAAGCCTCTTTCCTTCCAGTGCTTTCTCCTGTGCATGCTCCAAGATCCTCAGGAAATTTTGCTGCTTCTATTTTCCACATCCTGAAAGCCCTCAAGAATCTCAGACCATTACCATGTCCTTTTTGCCTCATAATATCCCTACTCTGACTCTCTATTGTTACATTTAAAGATGCAAGTAATTATATAAAGGTACTTTATTTTCCTTCTTCTTCTCTTCTGTACTCTACGTATCTCTATTATGAAATGGTATGCTCAGTTTGAAGAGGATAATCTTCCCCCAAAAGACGGACGTGAATATTTGGCCAAGGATATTGCTGTAAGTCCTCTTTTTTTGACTCTTATTGAATGTCATTTCCCCATGTTTATTTCAAATGCCCACTTCTACTGCCTCTTCCTCAAGGACAGAACTACCCTATGCTTATTGGTATTCTGACAATTTTCTAAAGTGCCTTTATATTGGTTAAATAAAATAATTCCAGTATTTTGAGAGAGACATCTTGTGCAGAGTGGTTTTATTATAAAGGAACCACTTATCTTGTCAGCTTTTCTTACCTTTTTGTCCTTTCTCTTACCTTTTTTACTTCTTTACTCCTGCTTATCCTCCCAGCTCGCAGACAACAAACAAAAAACTTTAATTTCACTGTTTTCTTATTTGAAGTTGAGTGATCTGCCTGTCCCCTTTGAGAAGACATCTCTTTCACCGCTCATACAAAGACCTATCTTTGGGTAATAATCTCCATAAGGAGGGGACCCATTCTAGAAACTAAATGCAGCTTTGAAGATAACTTGTGTATTCACATAACTCTTTGCACACCAGGGGCATCTGTTAGATATTTATTGTGGGCGTCTGATAGTGACACTTGTCCCTTGTCATCTGTCAGGATGAGCAAAGCCTGCCTCATCACCTGACATGGCTATTTCCTGCCTTTTTTGTGTGTGAGGTGCTGGCCACACTACTCACTTCTCCTTCTTACAAGCCACGTCATAGCAGCTCACCTGTAAATATTTGTTAAGGTGGGAGGCATCTGGGTGGCTCAGTAGGTTAAGCCTCCAACTTCAGCTCAGGTCATGATCTCATGGTCTGTAGGTTCGAGCCCCATGGGGGTTCTCAGCACAGAGCCCACTTCAGATCCTCTCTCTGCCTCTCCCCCACTTGTGCTCTCTCAATCTCTCGCTCTCTCAAAAACAAACAAACATTTTATTTTTTTTTAAGTGTTTTTATTTGCTTTTGAAAGACAGAGAGACAGCGTGAGCAGGGGAGGGTCAGAGAGAGAGGGAGACACAGAATCTGAAGACAGTGCTCCAGGCTCTGAGCTAGCTGTCAGCACAGAGCCCGATATGGGGCTTGAACCCATGAACCGTGAGATCATGATCTAAGCTGAAGTCAGACACTTAACTGACTGAGCCACCTAAGTGCCCCTACAAACATTTAAAAAATATATTTGTTAAGAGTATTCACAAGTGAGTTGACTATGACACCCACTTCCAATGATTGTGAAGGAAGTAAAAAAAAATTATGTCAAATGAGACCAATTTTAGTTGTTCATATGACAAACAGTGGAGAACTAGGGAAGAAACGTCATTTTGAGGATAGAGTTTTTCTTTAACTTCAAATTCTTCAATGACATTACACATAGGTTAAATAAGTCTGTATAGCTGGCATAAATGAACATATAGAATATGAAAGAAATGCCCTCCATAATGAAGAGAAGGAATAATTTTCAGCCTAAAATAGAGAAGCAGGTAGAAATTTGAGCCATAAAAACTTCCACTGAATCCCAGTTCCCTTGCTTACCAGTTTTCTGGCTTTAGTAAGTCCCTTAATCCTTCTGACCTCTTGGTCCTGATCAGTAAAGTGGGACTCATTCGTATTCACTTTGTAGAGAAATAATGCGTTCAATACATTGGCAAAGGGCAATTCTTCAGTCAATGGCAGCTGTGAGTGTTATGGAGTTGGATTTATAACACAAGATAATCATAATGCTATCCTCCAAGCTAAGCACTGTGTTCATATTATGTTATTTAATTCTGTCAAGGGCACTATAAAGAAATACTATTAATATCATTTTATAGATATAAAAACCCAGCTTTACAGTGTGCAATAACTTACTAAATGTCACCAAAACTAGTATACTCAGGCAGATCTTCTGGTGAGTAGTTTAAAACAGTGCTCTCCAAATATGAATGAGCACATGAATCCCCAGAACATTTTACTAAAATGCTAATTGAGATTCAGCAGGTCCGAGCTGGGGTCTGAAATCCTGAATTTCTAACAAAGATCCACGTGATGTCCAACTGCTAATGACAGCCAGAAGGTAAGCCCAGCCCAGGGTCTTAATCTAGATGCTGCACTGGTGAGGCAATAAGGCATTGAATGTATAGTGTTAAGTTATGCAGAAATGAAAGATGAATATTATAAAGTGCTTTTCTCTGAAGACAGAAATATTAGTGTTATAATTTTCTTTTGTTCCATCTGTTTATTTTTCCTAGCATACATAAAGTCCATGATCCCTAGATCAGTCACCTAGTTACTAAACTAATTATAATTAAGAATAGGGATTTTTCCCACTGAAAGAAAAGATTACTTACATATGCACTCTAACCGACTTCTGGTTACTTCATCATCAACATTTTTTGAAAAAGAAAAAGCAAGCAGTCCCATGAGCTATGACTGCTTATAGCAAACGTTCCTTCCTTTTGGTAAGAAGGGAGGGCTGACAGATATTGATGAGCTGAAAAAAGTATGAAATTGATACAGTGGATTGACCTGAATACATTTCCAGTGGGACAGGGCAGTGTGACATGAAACACTGAAAACATCTACTTGGATGGTTGTACGTTGAAGAAAGGGACATGCCTAGAAATACTCAGATTTAGGGATTATTAAACATTGCCTCTCAGCTAATGTTAACTTCTGGGGGCCTAGAAAAGAACCTCACAATAGCTGACCAGTCAGAGAGAGGGGGAGCTTACGGAGGTCACATCATAGATGGAATTTTGCTCTAAGTTTGTTTCCCAGTGGAAACATGTGCTCCACAAATCCACCTTGTGATTATTTCCCAGTTCTTGAGTACAGAGTTGAACAGACATAATCAGAAATTGGCAGACTCTGAACTGGTTTTCTGACCTGTGAACTGGGGGTCCTTGTGCAGGAAGGATCATGCTCTTTTCCATCAACATGGAAAACCAAGGGCAATATCTCATACAAAAGATTAGTGCCACCATGAAAAATTTGAAAGATGCAAGAGTATTAATCCTTTGAATGTCCCCACTTAACGCATCTGGTACTACTGTAACCGGGCAATCGAAGTGGATACCAACAGTGGTAAGCCCTGTTACCCATATAGACGTTTGATAAAATACAATGAGAATGATTCTTCTCTTCTGTGCTTTTCCTCTTCCAAACCCATAACCCCAGGCTAAGCATGAAAAAAGTCAGACACATCCAAACTGACGGATTCTAAAAATACCTGACCAATATGCCTCAGAATCATCAATGTCATGAAAAACAAGAAATGCCTGAGAAACTGTCACCGCAAAGCAGAGCCTAAGGAGAAATGATGACTAAATGTAATGCGGTGTCTTGGATGAGATGCGGAACAGAAAAGGGGCATTAGGTAATACAGTAAAGAAATCGGAAGAAATGTGGACTTTAGTTAATAATAACATACAAATATCGGTTCATTAATTGCCACAGATTACCATAATAATGGAAGATGCTAACAATGGAGGCATGTTTGTTGAGTAAATGGGACCTTTTCATATATGCTATTTACACAGTTCTCTGTAACTTTAAAACAATTCTAAAACAAAATGGTTTTTTTAAAGAGGTGTCTATGAAAATGATTTATAGCTTAATTAGGTGAAGACTCCAGTTATTTCTGCTGTTCCAAGTACAGTAAACTTATTGGAGAAGATCAGCAGTATTT
Organism: Suricata suricatta; assembly: GCF_006229205.1. Classification (NCBI taxonomy): domain Eukaryota; kingdom Metazoa; phylum Chordata; class Mammalia; order Carnivora; family Herpestidae; genus Suricata; species Suricata suricatta. The sequence continues at coordinate 139,705,125 of NC_043704.1, forward strand.
CTGGCATCTGTAAATGCAATTTTTTTAATCGCAATAAACAATTGTTGTCTTTGTTGCTGTTTTGAAGTTAACATATGGAAAGAAAGGCACATACAGATGTTGAAGTGACCAGTTCAGAAAGTGGATGAGCTCAGTATTTTTTTTTCTGAAATATAAACGATGTGTTCATTTTTAAGTAAAAAGTACTATGTTATGTTAAATTATACTTGAAGAGACATAAATTTAACAATAAAAATAATGTTCTGAAAACTCCATAATATAAAACAAAATTGCCTTTAAAAAGACATTAATTTCCCATAATCTCTTGAGGTTGGGCTTTCTAAATATTTTTCCAAGTTTCACTGACAAGGTGGCCCCATGAACTTCATGAAGACGTTCAGAAATATCCTCAGTGGAGAGCAGACAAGGATCCGCTCTGTTGATAAGGATCTAATGGGCATAGTTGGGCTCTGAGCTGCCTTACCTCTGGATTTCAGCTCAAATAGCGTGGAGCTGCAGCAGACTGGCAAGGGCCTCCTAATCCCCAGATCCCAGAGAGGACACCCCCAGGGCCTTCTGGGTAGAGCAAAGGTAAAGCTGGCTCTCTGCGGATTCAGCTCTATGATGTTGGCTGAAACCAACTGAAAGACCTGGTCTTGCAGACTGGCAATGATTTTATCAGCATTCAACACCCTGTATTAAATCCCTTCTTTTAAGTGCTGGAGTTTCTGTTGTCTTCGACCGAGCAACGGTTCATACAAGGGGTCAGGAAAGGAGCCATAAATAAGTGATTAGGACCTCATGCTGCCTATTTAATATTTAAGAATATTTTTCAGGTTTATAGAAAATGTTTATTTACTATCCTATTTTAAGTAGGATCTACTCCTTGTTTATCTGTTCTTTCTCTTCTATGGAACATATGGTAGAACTTTCTACTACAAGGATAAAGAACATTATGCAAACAGGGTGCCAATTGGCCTGAGCTTGGGGCATGTGTGGGATATGGTGTGGACTGTGGACAACTCACAATGGAACCATGAGATGAGATACTGTGACAGTAGAATATAAGGGCAGCAGAAGAGAAAGAGGGCACGTTGACTGGAAATAGTGTCACAGACTATGTCACATACATGACATCCTTCCCAGTGCTGGTGTGTCGTCTTATGCATGGCAGACCCTACCATCTCACAAATGACTATGGCATTGCATTGCATACAACAGTGGAGTAAATTCATATTGCAGGCTAGACTCCTCAAAATCATTTAGCTTGGCCAAAGTCGTGTTTAGGAAACTTGAACCTACATTGCAAAATGAGAACACATTCAAAAATATGGATTTCTAGTTTTGTTTGGAAGAAATGGGAAGATAAGACAATTCTGGGAATGCCTTCTGTATATTCTAGGAATACCAACTCTGGCAATGAACAGCCAGAGCTGAATTCAAGGTCATTCTCATGATCCCCACATACTCATCTTTATCACACAAATCACACTGAGCTGTGATTATCTCTTCGCTCATTTATCTTTCCCCCTGGACTGTGGGGTGATACTGTTTCTTTTATAGCTGTACCCCTCTCATCCTGACTTACATAGTCTATTCCTGTTAAAATGTAAATAAGCGTTTATTAACTTTAGGGAGTCAAGCTTTCCACTATTAATTATGTTAAAATAACATTTATCAAATACCTACAGTTCCAGGCACTGATCCAGGAGCTTCTCATGCACCCTCTCCTTCATGCAGGGAACACAGTGACATTGGCAGCAAGTCAAGGAAATCAGAGGGAACAAAGTTAACATTGATGAGGCTCCTTCATAAATGATGTGGCATTTCATGGGGCGCCTGGGTGGCTCAGTCAGTTGAGCGTCTGACTTGAGCCCAGGTCATGATCTCACAGTTCATGAGTTTGAGCCCTGCTTCAGGCTCTGTGCTGACAAGTTAGAGCCTGGAGCATCCTTCGGATTCTTGGTCTCCCTCTCTTTTTGCCTCTCCCCAGCTCATGCTTGTGTTCTCTCTCTCTCTGTCAAAAATAAATAAAAACTTAAAAAAAATTTTAATGATGTGGGATTTCAGCTGATCTTTAAAAGAAGGATAATATCTTAATAAATAAGGTAGGTCTGGGGCAGGGTACTATTCTAGAGAGAAAAAGAAAATCTTCACCAGAAGAGTGAAGAATAGACCTGTTGCTCTAACAAAGAACCCAAAGTCAGATAAAGATGGAGAGGAACACAAGCGTTAAGTGTTGGAACAAGTGAAAACCTGATTCCAAGGTTCAGACCCGATCCTATCCACACTGGATGACATTTAAGTAGATGTGAGGAGAAATGGGGTAGAATATTTAGATAACAGCAATTTGTAGAAAACATCACAGGTGGGAAACCTGTGGTTTAGTAAAGCAGGTGGCTTCCAAAGTATATACGTATGTCAAAACTCATTAAGCTTTGTACTTTAAGTATGTGCAATTTATTGTACCTCAGTTATAAAATTAATAAAACTGAACAAAGAGCAGATAGGCCTTCATAAATATCCAATTTACATTCTAAAAGACAGAAATATTACAGAGGAAGCAGTAAGCTAATATTTATTAAGGTCCTACTAAGGGCAAAGCACCAGGTTAAAGACTTTATCCAAGCTGAGTCAGTCAGTCAGGACAGCAGCACATGAGACATTATCATCCCTACAGAAATTGAATCTCAAATATCAGCTCCAAAAATCACAGGATTAGCAAGAGATCAGACTTTGGATTTAGACTGGAACTCAAGTCTATTTATCTTCAGAGCCCTGAGATTCCAAGTCACTCCACACATAGTGAAGATTAACATAGAACCTAGAACGAGATTCATTCTCTAATTCTCATGACAAGTACCAGGGAAAATTGCTGGGAGCACATACGTAATCCAAAATAAAGGCTTCGATCTATGCTCATTAAGGTGATTAGCCTGCAGTTTTCTTTTCCTGTAGTGCTCTTGTCTGGCCTTGGGATAAGGTAATGCTGGCCTCAAAAGCTGCATTGGGAAGTATTTCCTCTTCTCCAAGTTTTTGGAATAGTTTGAGAAGTGTTGGCAGAATTAACTTCTTTAATTTAACTTTTTAAAATATGTGGTAGAATTCACCAGTGAAGCCATCTGGTCCTGGCCTTTTCTTTGCTGGGAGACGTTTGATTCGTGACTCTATATTCTTACTCTTCTTATCCTTATTGATCTGTTCAGATTTTCTATTTCTTCAAGACTCAGTCTTAGTAGGAGGAGGAAATGAGATTTTGGTCGAAAGGTGTAACTTTTCAAATATAAGATGAATAATGCAAATATAATGTACAGCATGGGAACTATAGTTAAGAATATGTACTGTATCCTTGAAATTTGCTAAGAAAGTGGACCTTAAGTGTTTTCACCAGAGGAAAAACATATTGCACTTATGTAAAGCGCCAGATATGTTAATGAGCTTGATGTGGAAATCATTTCACAGTGTAGACATATATCAAAACATTACATCATACACATTAATCATATATATTTTATGAATAAACACTTCTCCAAAGAGGACATCCAGATGGCCAACAGACACATGAAACGATGCTCAGCATCACTCATCATCAGAGAAATACAAATCAAAACCACACTGAGATACCACCTCACGCCAGTCAGAGTGGCTAAAATGAACAAATCAGGAGACTATAGATGCTGGCGAGGGTGTGGAGAGATGGGCACCCTCCTACACTGTTGGTAGGAATGTAAACTGGTGCAGCCGCTCTGGAAAACAGTGTGGAGGCTCCTCAAAAAACTATCAGTAAAACTCCCCTATGACCCAGCAATAGCACTGCTGGGGTTCTACCCAAGGGATACAGAAGTGCAGATGCACAGGCACACATGTACCCCAATGTTCATAGCAGCACTTTCAACGGTAGCCAAATCATGGAAAGAACCTAAATGTCCATCAACTGATGAATGGATCAAGAAGATGTGGTTTATATATACAATGGAGTACTACATGGCCATGAGAAAATGAAATCTGGCCATTTGTAGCAAAGTGGATGGACCTCCAGGGTGTCATGCTAAGTGAAATAAGTCAGGCAGAGAAGGACAGATACCATATGTTTGCACTCATATGTGGAACAGGAGAACAGGAGAAACCTAATGGTGGACCAGGGGGAGGGGAAGAGGGGAAAAGTTAGGGAGAGGGAAGGAGGCAACTCATGAGAGACTCTTGAATACTGAAAACGAACTGAGGGCTAAAGGGGGAGGGGGAAAGGGGAAGGAGGGTGATGGTCATGGAGGGGGGCACTTGTGGGGAGAGCACTGGTGTTATATGGAAACCCAACCTGACAATAAACTATATAAAAAAATAATAAAATGGAACAATTATTTTTAAAAAGTTAAAGTTAAAAAAATTAAACATATGTGTTTTTTTTTCAGTAAATCTCAATAAATCTGGAGGAGAAAAAAAAAATTTGACAGAAAATTTACTCCAAACTCGTTTTGCATTTTTTAAAGACTTTTTGTATCCTAAGTCATTCTTTTTTTTTTTTTAAGTTTATTTATTTATTTAGAGAGAAAGGGAGCTCGCCAGAGCAGGGGAGGAGCGAAGAGAGAGAATCCCAAGCAGGCTCCATGCCCTAACAGCACAGTGGGCTGGTGGACTGGAACTTACAAACTGTGAGATCCAAGACCTAAGCCAAAATCAAGAGTCTCAACAGACTGAGCCACCCAGGAGAACCCACACACACAGACACATTCTAAGACATTCTTAAACTGATTAGAAATTTAGTGAGATTAAGAGAGTGAAGTGAACAGACAGGGAAAGAAAGAGAGAAAGAGAGAGAAGGAGATAGGAAGAGTGAGAGGGAGGAAAAATAGTATAAATAGATAAAAAATTATGTCTCTAGATTTTGATGCCCTATTCATACCATATAGAGACTCTGTTAAATGTCTAATTCAATCCAATCCATTTACCATGAGTAATATCAATTTCACCAACAAAAGCTAACTTATAACATCCATTATGCCAATGAGTAAGCCAGTAATATCACCAGTCTAAACTCATATGTTAGTTAACTAGGCCCTTGGCTATTAATCAGAAATAAAGATGGCAGAACTCCTAAGTGAACTCTCTGATACTAGCACCATCCCTGGAGTAGAATTTCTCATTAGGGAAGTGACAACACTAATAGTGTAACTAAAGTGTAGATGTAATATTTGGTGGCCCATCGTGAAGTATTTTAAAATTATAATGTGTTCAGTACAAATTTTGGCTTATCTAAATTAAAAAGTCTCCTAATAAGAATGTAAAGCACATTAAGTAACTAAGTTTCAACACATCATCATTGAGTTACAGAAGTTAATTTAAGCACAAAGTCATCTTAATTACAAAGCTATGTTGGGTCAAAACCTTGTTGTGGTTTGCTGTCATTGCTGAATTTTTTTAAAGCTTTTTCTTTCCTTCTCTTTCATTTGTCTTTAGGTTTAAATTGTTATAGTTCATTGTAGTTGATTTACCTACAAATTATTTCTTCTTGAGTCCTGCATTTGGGAAGTCTTGTTGATTTTCAGTTTGGCACTATTCTAGAATTTTTTCTCTACCATACTTTAATTTCATTGGAGCAAATGAGAAATGGGTAATCATCTTGAAAATATTTCTTATTCTGTCTCTTCTTATGCTATCATTAATCAAGTATTATGTGCTTCAAAAATCATCATTTATTTCTCAGTTATGTCTTTAGATCGGCATGAATTCCTTCCTATGATAGAGAAAATATCATTGCTGCCTCACCATTAAGGAAGACGAGGCAGAGATATATTAAGTGATTCCACTTTCTCTATTGCAAAAAGAGAAATGTATATTATGGTCTAATACGGAATTTCACCTAAGGTATGCAGGTTAGTCAAACCTTAGAACAAAGACTGAGAATATCCTTTTAATAATTTTGGTACATAATAGAATCTTCTTCCCCATGCCCTATATTTAATAATCTATGTCTTGTATTTAAAAGTCTAGGGGCACCTAAGTGGCCCTTAAGCGTCTGACTTTGGTTCAGGTCACGATCTCACAGTTCGTGGGTTTGAGCTCTATGCTAACAACTCAAAGTCTGGCTCTATGCTAACAACTCAAAGTCTGGAGCCTGCTTCTGATTCTGTGTCTCCCTCTCTCTCTGACCCTTCCCTGTTCATTCTCTATCTCTCTGTCTCAAAATATAGACATAAAAAAATTAAAAGTCTAGAAAATGTATCAGAAAGATTAAGATAATTAATCTCAAATAATTCCACATCTAGTCCATGCATTTCTTTGGTGGATGGGGCACAAGTGACCAAACAAATGAATAGTACTTCTCATTTACAGTAGGTTTACTGTTTTAGTTATCACTCAAAAAAAGTATCTCCTACATTATTCTTTTTTTTCCTTCCAAGATTTTATTTAAATTCAATTTAGTTAACGTATACTGTAGTATTGGTTTCAGGAGTACAATTTTAATAATTCATCTCTTACATACAACACCCAGCACTCATCACAAGTGCACTATCACCCATCACCTATCACCCATTTAGCCCATCCCCTCACCCATTTTTCCTCCAGCAACCCTCAGTTTGTTCTCTATAGTTAAGAGTCTCCTACATTATTCTTAAACACAGGGAAAACGAAAATGTAACACATATGTTGAATTTCTACTTTATTCTCCCTTGAGACACTATTTTAGAGGCCCCAGGCTACCATAAGATTACAAAGGATTTGTGTGTTTTCTCTTAAATGAGCATCTTTTCAACAAAGAAAATAAATCAGCCTCCACCATCAGCAATGGAAATGAGATCTGAAAGGTGAAGATGAGCCGTGCAAAAGTTGATGAGAGTTGAACAATGGTCTAATTCTGAACCTGCTAAATAATTGAGGGTGGTTCATCCTTGTTCGAGGCCAGTGTCAAAAAAGCTTCTAGAAATGGGATGAGAATCTCGGTCAGAATTGAATTAATTTCCCAAAGAGAGAAGAACCCTATTTTGTCAATGTACAGTAATTTTATCTTCTCATAAAAATTTTACCACAGTCAAAAGTATGTGTATCATTGCTAATGTCCAACTTTTGGCCAAGAGCTGAACAGATATTTCCCATTTTCTGCAACTGTTCCTAGGCAGGATGTTCTGAGTGCCTTGTCAATGTCCCGTGAATTTCTTTTCCCCTACGTTTCCCCCACCATGTGAAATACGTGTAATATGGCGAATATTCCCTATTTCACTGAGAACTGCATAAGTAGTTCCCAAATTACACAGTTGTTTCATTTCCAAAGGGTGTTTGTAACTCAAATTTTTCAAGGTCAAAAAACAAATATACTTCACCTTATAAATAATTCTGGGATGCAAAATGGAAGCAAAAAAGAAAGTGAACGAAGACAAACTCTCCAGAGATCTTGGGAACTTCAGGGAGAGGCCTGAGGCCTGATCACCCTATGTTCTTTTAACAAGGAATCTTTCAGGAACATGAGAAAAGCCACAGGATTTGCAAACCACGCGGGGACATAAACTGTCCCTGACCTCTCTAAACTTGAAGCCATGCACTGTCTCCACAGGTCTGGTTTCAAAAAAACCACCAATGATTGGGAACAAAATGCCTTCTGGTGTTAACTGAGTATCACTATGAGTATCATGTGGTTGACAACTTTGATTTTCTGTTCAAAATGCAGGATTGTCTGCCTCCAAAAAGTAATAGGCTTTATAGAATACATTGTGCATGATTTAATTCCTATATGTCCATCCATTTAACTTCCAGAATAATAATGAAAGCTCAACACACACACACACACACACACACACACACACACACACACACACACACACTCCATAATAGAGCATGAGCACATTTTTAATTTTAGATTTATGTCTGTTTTTTATAATTGTATCGGTGGATTTTTAAATTGCTTTCTGCAAATCATGAAGAGAAAAGCATATTTTGAAAACCATGCTGCTCATTTAAACAATGAACTTTGGCAATGATAGATTGAGTAATGTTTAGCAGTTGGCAAATATTTATCTAGAAAATATTAAATGATAGACTGAATAAAATTAGATGAATTAAAAATTATTTTCATCTGCCAGGTTAATTAGGAAAGACATAGTCAATGAGTTAAACATATGTTCGTGTCTCGACTGGGTGTTTTACTTTATTTGAAACGTAAAATCATCCAGTTTTTTTTGTTAACTGTACTGATATTCATGAAAACACAACAATTACTGGACAACTCCTTCCCTTTGTGTTTTCAGATCTCTATCTTGGGAATCTATGTCTGTTAGAATTTTGTACAACTTGACCTCCCCTTGGTAGAATAATGTTGTAAACTGGTTTTAGGTGGCACCTAAAATTTTTAGAGGGAACTGAGAAAAGCGAATGCCTATAATATGAATGCTAACACCAACTCTAGTACCAAATCTAATACCCACACTGACTCTAATTTTAATACCAGCATTCACTGCGCATCAGGCAACTAGCTGTATTGATTACAAGAAGCATCATCTTGCCTGCAGAGGAAATAGCTTTTATTAAAATTATTTTTCAGTTGAAGAAACTGAAATAAAGAGGCTAAGTTCCCATAACCAGTAAGCGCAGAAACAGATTTTGAGTCCAGTTCTGCCTGAAAAATAAAAGACATACATTTTCCACTCTACCTCAGACAAAACTAAGCAATTTTGTCACTTGTCATTTTTTACTGCATGTTTAGGAAATGGCGTCATTGTTTTCATTTTAACATCATTCCTAAACTCTTAGGGATTTTTTTTCTTACAGCATACTCTTTATGGCAACGACTTTTAGTTTAAAATAATTCCACCTTTAAAAGCTCTACCTTGTTTTAAAAAACATCTTCACAACATTTCATTTTATTCTGTAAAACTTCACTGGTTTTTATTTACTGTTGTCATTTCCTTGTCTTTCTGGTTTTTATTTACTGTTGTCATTTCCTTGTCTTTCATTCAAGATTTTTGGGTCAAACTTCCACCTTGCTGTGTGTTGTTTGTGAGATGCTGATTGTCAGCATCTTCTTCATCACCTTGACTCCTGGCCACCTTTTTAATCATTGCTGCAGCACACCTGGTGAAGCTTGGAGAAGGCCAGAGCAAACAATCCTCCTTCTTACCATCCTGCACTTTTAGGCTTCACAAGCCTATTTGAGCATATGAAAATCTCTTTACTGACTAGGCCAACCAATTTCAGAAACAGTTAACAATGTGCAAGTTCCTAAGTATAAAGTTGAACCAATGTGGACTTTCTCTTAGGTCTCACAACGTGAGGGCTCACAAGAATGGTCCCCAGAGGTGGGTAGGGGCCACCATGTGTCAAAATCTCATTTCAAGTATCTCATACTGAAAACCCCTCTTTCCTAAGTAAAATGATGTTCCTCAAGAAAATGCAAATTAAAACAACAATGGGATACCACAATACATCTATTAGAATGGTCAACATCAGGAACATGTTTCCTGGTATATACCCAAAGGCATTGGAAATGTGTCCATATAAAAACCTGAATGTGAATGTTTATAGCAACTTAATTCATAATTGCTAAAAACGGTAAGCAACCAAGTTACCCTTCAGTAGATGAATGGATAAATAAACTATGTGTTCATTCCAGACAATTAAATATTATTCAGTACTAGAAGAAGTAAAGTATCAAGCCACAAAAAGTCACTGGAAACCTTAAATGGATATTACTAAGGGGAAGAAGCCTATCAGAAAAAGCTACATTTTATCTTGAAAAGGAAAAGATGCCAACTGTATGACATTCTGGAAAAGGCACAATTATAGAAACAATGAAACTTTCAGTGGTTGTCAGGGGCTAGGGAGGCGAGTGGGACGGATTTGTGGAGCACAAAGGACTTTCAGGGCAGTGAAAACATTCCATGTGACACAGTAATAATGGATACATGTCATTACACATTTCCCAGACCCATAAGGATGTACAACACCAGAAATTAACCCTAAGGTAAATTATGGACTTGGGGTGATAATGCTGTATTAGCGTAAGTTTGTAACTGTAACAAACCTACCACGTGGTGCGGGCTCTTGATAGTGGGGTGGGGGGGACTTGCATGTTTAGGGGCAAGGGGTGTATGAGAACTTCTGTACTTTCTTCTCAGCTTTGTTATGAACCTAAAACTGTTCTAAAAAAAATAGTCTATTTAAAAGAAAAAATTTTTAGGAAAGCCCCTTCTTGTTACTCCTGGACCAATTTTCTTTCAGTATTCCCACCAATGCCAACTGAGCCTAAGAGTCTCCTTAGCACAAAATCTCTAAGGTTTTCATTCAAGGACAAACATGATTGTTTGCTGGGGTTTTTCCAGACACACTCCAGTATAAACCCCTTCAGAGGGAACATTATTTTCTCCATTAGCAAGTACATACATGCCCTGGGGTCAAAGGGCCTCTACTGTTATGCTTTTTAGAACTTCTGGTTTCTTTTCTTCTCTACTTTAGATGTCAACTAAAGTCTCAGAAAGCTCTATTAGTCTTGAATAATTGATCTTTGGATACCTGGGGAAGAGTGTAAGTGTGGGTTAAATTTTTTTCATTTTGAAGTCTTCCTGGTATAGAAATGGATCATCAATTTTTCCTGCCTTGCCTTACATTTTAAAACTCAATATAATATCATCTGTCCTGCTAGCAGTGGCCTAACTGTACTCCTTTCTAATTTAAAGCATCAACGTTGAAAAGAGGGATGCAAGCGGTTCATCTAATTTCCAGTCACTTTCTTCGCACTACAAAATATGTTTTATCAAAAATCAGTACTTGTTTAGAATACACAAGAGCATCATTCAATAAATCGACAATGGGACTATATTAAAAATTATAAGGAAGAAATAACAAAAGCTAAATACAAGAGGTCCAAGACCAAACAAAGACCATATTTTGTTTGATTTCAATACCTACCAGTTTTAATAGAAATCTGATTTCATTGATCAGAATTTGCTTTTTCAATAAAAACATGATTACTGGCAGTGGTTGGGAGTAGTGGTAATAAAGGAAGGTCAAGAACCTAATTTAGATGACGGAGAAGGAAAGGAGAAACCAGACGAAAAGATAAATTTATAATGTAGTTCGCAGTTAGTGTCTAGATGCAGAATGCCTCCTGGGGACTCAATGCAAGATCATTTGTTCAGCTTATGTCAAATACTGGGAACTATTAGGTATGCATATGTATCAATCTTTCATTTACCCAGCTAATTTTTTTAAAATTTTTTTAACATTTATTCATTTTTGAAAGCGAGAGAGAGCTACAGAGACAGAGCATGAGTTGAAGAGGGGCAGAGAGAGAGGGAGACATAGAATCAAAACAGGCTCCAGGCTCCACACTGTCAGCAGAGTCCGAAGCAAGACTCGAACCCACAAACCGTGAGACCATGACCTGAGCCGAAGTCGGACACTTAACCGACTGAGCCACCCAGGTTCCCCTACTTAATTATTATTTCATAAATATTTGTTGCAAGACACTGTACTGGGTTGGATGAGCTATAAAAATATGCCTGAGGCCCACTCTGTACCATTTTTAATCATTATCCAGAAGCTTTTTATCTTGATGAAGTCCCAAGGGTTCAGTTTTGCTTTAATTTCCCTTGCCTTTAAGGATGTGTCAAGTAGGAGATTGCTGCGGTGGAGGTCTAGGAGGTTTTTCCCTACTTTCTCCTCGAGGGTTTTGATG
>NC_043704.1:139716865-139744014 GCF_006229205.1 Suricata suricatta
AAAAAAAAAAATACGCCTGAGGCCCACTCTGTACCACTTTTAATCATTATCCAATACGTATCATGAGACAAGCATACATATAATGCAATATAAGTCGCTCACGGATGTATGAATGGGATAGAGTGTGCTAATCTAAAGCACCGCTTCTCACAGTGCGGTCTGCAGGCCCAGGCCAGTCTAGGAAGTGTTCATCACCTCTTCATGATGGGCAAAGCACAGCATTTGAGAGTAACTGTGTAGAAATTTTGATGACACTTGATTTTGCTGCGGCATTCTGTATGATCGATGCTCATGAACATTGCGTTCAATAGTAAAAATGGGGAGTGATGTTTTGCATGGATTTTCATATTTTTCCAGTGCTTAATTTTTTTTTGTAACTTACAAATGTACCTGTCTACAATACTGCACTTTAACTGATATTTTTAAAAGCACTGCAAGAAAAAAACAACTAATCTTAAAAGTTCAGAGGAGGAGTACCTCTACCTTAAGGTAAAAAGAAGGCTTAATGAAGAAGCTGGCATTTTGAAGGGGTCTCTTGGAGCATGGCTAGGGCTTAAGAGGTGGACTATTGTTACAAGTTATATTTTAGAAAAGAAAAACTGCTTAAATTTAAAATGTGCTTGAAAAGGGGACTGTGGGAAGGGGGATGGGCTAAATGGGTAAGGAGACAAGGGATCTACTCTTAAAATCATTGTTTCACTATATGCTAACTAACTTGGATATAATTTTTTTTTAAATAATAAAAAATGTTTTAAAAATGTGCTTGGAAAGCAAGTAAATGACTTTGGTAACCATGGAGCAACCACAAAGACAACTGGGAAGGTGAACGAGGGCTTGAGGTTAGAAGGAATAGAATGTCCAGAAAGGAATCTGAGTGTATTATCCGGCTTTTTAACAAAAGATATATCTAGGTAGCAGATCATTATAAGAGTTGTGTCTTTTAGTGGGATGCAAAATATATTGGAAATGTCAGTTAGCAAGGATAGCATAATAAAAATACTGTTCATTACTCTGTGCCTTTGGAATCAAACAGACCAGAACTTAAAGCTTGGCTCTGCCATTTAGAGGTTGTATGACTTTGGACTAACTAGTAAGTTAAGTTCTATGATTCAGCTTTGATGTCTTCCAAGTGAGAAAAATAATGTCTTCCTTAAGTGTATTGCAAAGATGACATTAATTGAAAAACTGGTGAATTCCTGGCTACATTGTCAAGAACACTGATGCAATAACAGTGTGTTTTATTACTGTGGGCATATGGCTTATTTTACACGTCAGTCTCTGCCTGCTGCAGCCCTTCCACAGCAACAATGCTCATTAGACGTGTGCAGACACAGTTCTGCCTAGTCCTGGAATTAACTAGAGACAAACCTCCTAAAAAGCCTCTTTAAGTAAAAACCTCTTTACTAGAAGGTGGAATCTGCAAAACGCTGACCACTGTCCTCACAGCATCCTGCCACCTGGAGGTGAGTAGACAGAAGACTGTCCCATCATTCATAAACATCCGTTCCCAAACTCCATTCTCCCCTAGGACTCAGCCGCTTGATTTTCAGTTAGTTTCACCCCATTCCCTGGGCAGATACTATTTTTTTTTTCCTGCAAACATCCTCCCCTTTCCATTTTTCTCCCTTTTTTAAGGTATGTGTCCCTGCTTCCAGACCCACATGGAAGCCTTTAACATCACCTACATTGCTGGTGCCCAACTTATCAGCCGCTGAAGGACAATAAGTATGTATTGAGCACCTACTGTATGTATGCTCAGGACACCCCTCCTTATTAGTATATCAAGGTTTACTTTTGGAAATTTGAGATCGCTCTTAGCCACCCGTGCCACATCCTCCAGTCCCTTCTTTCATTACTCCCTCGCATTACCCAAAAGCGTTTTGTTTCCTCTGGGGTATCCTGCTGTGCGCAGGCGCACACACAGACACACACCACAAAGCAGTATACTCAGAAACCTGCAGGTGGAGACATACCAGCGCCCCACTTGGTCTCCCCTCAAGTCAGTATGGTTAAGCCTAGGTCCACAGAACAGAAAGAACATTTTCTCTGGCATGAGTACTAGACCGAGAGCAAGAAGGGCTGCACATAGGGTGCTCCTGACGGGGAGGCTGAGACTCCACATCATTAGTGCCCGACGGCAGGGAGGCTGTGACCCCCATCCCCCTGTCTCTTTATAACTGTCTCCTATTCGCATGATTGGGCCCAGAGATTGCAAATTAAACTGGTAGCCCAGATGTCAAATCTAGCCAGCAGATGGCCAGAAGTCTATCATAACGGGTTTTGGATCAGTTGCTACAAAGAGAAAGATTAAACATGAAACTCTGAAATTCCAGATTCCCTCCTCAGTCATTTGAACCCGCCTAGCCCTGGGGTGCATTGCCACCTGAAACCCCCACATCACACCAGGCTGCTTCTTAAAAAGTGTTGCTCTCTTTTATACACTCTCACGGGGACGGGGTGCTGGGGATCCCCAGACAACGCTCCTTCCCAGCGGACATCTCGGTGGCTCACTGCAAAATCGTTTATCACACGCAACTGCCCACTCCCTCCAAGTCCTATAGGTCCACCTGTGCCTTTTGTCAGAGCATGAAAAAGAGGGTAGGAAGCAACCACGTGGGCTTTTACAAGAAGTGGAAGCCAGAAGGAGCCAGGCCTGCTTAATCACTGGCATGCTTTCTCCTTTCTCTTTTCAACTTTCTTTTAATTGAAAAGCCAAGCCAAGGGCCTCATAGCCTAGGAAGTCGGGAGCCCTTGGAGACATCTTCTGACTCTGTCTCATTAGATGTCCAGCCCATGAAAAATGTCTGACATTTGGAGAAAGGGATGTGAGGGCAAACAAATGCCAATAAACAAACAAACAAACAAATAAATAAATGAATAGCTAGCAGATTTACCAACAATGTCGAATGAGGGAAGCCACGCTTTGTAACACAACTTGATTTTCTATTTAACAAGGAAAGCAATAAATCGCAGTCATACAAATGCTGTGGGACCCTCAGTATGATTTCTGGCACCTGATGGCTGTCATCGCTAATAGGGAAGACAAGCATTAAGAAGTGGGCACAGACAGGGAATCCGTGTGATCTTAAAAGGATGTGAGACCGAACAGGGAGTCTAAAATCTGTGTCAGAAGAGGGAAAGGGCCCCATCTGAGCAATCCAATCAGAAATAAGAACTCGGGTACTTTGGCGTGTGGACAGAATACTCTGCATTACAGCCAAACTCAAACTTTGTATCCCATACACCTAAGTCATGCTTCCTATATTGAGTGTCCCAAAAGATTTTCTTCAAAATACTTTATTTACTATTCAATATTAAATACCAAACATCTTTTATATATATTAGATGTTATTTATGTGTAAATATTAAAATATTTTTCAAAATTTAATCAATATAAAAATATGATCTAGATAACTTTATATTGTGTATTTGTATTAGGTCTTCAAAATCTACTGTGCATTTTATCGTTACAACACTTTGGACTAGCCACAAACCAAGCACTCAACAGCGACATGTAGCTAATGGCTACCATATTTGACACTACCAGACTGTGCTATCTTTTCTTTAATATTTTCTTTACATTATCGCAGAGCACCCAAATTTTACTTTCCAATCCTCCTCCTTAATGTTGTTTTTCAGAGGTAAAGCACTTTTTTTAAGTTTATTTATTTCTGAGAGAAAGAGGGAGAGAGAGAGCAGGGGACAGGCAGAGAGAGAGGGAGACACAGAGTTCAAAACAGGCTCCAGGCTCTGAGCTGTCCGTGCAGAGCTCTATGCTGGGCTTGAATTTGTGAACCCCAGAATCATGACCTGAACCACAGTTAGAGGTGAGACCAACTGAGCCATCTAGGAACCCCCTCCTACTTAATGCTTTATTACTGCAAATACTTAATTTCTTGAGACTTTTTGTTCTCTTACCATTTTTGAGAAAAAATTATAGAACTATCTAGTTTGAGTAATAAATCCGGTATCTGCTCACAGCTGTGCACTCTAATGAAAGATTGTGTTGTTTCATTTTGCATGAGGGATCTTCTGTTTCAGTTCTCTTGCCTCCAAAGTCAGTTTTGTGTGTGTCTACTTTGGCCAGGTGATCTTTGTATGATGATATTTAAAAGTAGGCCGAGACGTGGGTTTCTTCAGTTTGCCTTACGCGAGTGGGCGGGGAATGAAGGCAGGGTTCTACCATGGCATTGGCAACCTGTTACCCACCCCGGGGATTTTCATCAGTTTAGCAAAAGATCCTGTGGTCTCTGGTGGGTGGGCGAGGGAGCACAAGAGGCCACACAACTAACTCTATGAGGGAGGATATATGTTGGAGTAGGGGAGGCACTAACTTGTAGCTTTTCCAAAGTAGAACTTTCTATTAACTTCTCCCCACCTTCACACACACTTCCCCCTTCTTTCCTGGCAGTGTTGAGCACCGTGGTCTCTTTCTACATGTATGATTTCTGTCCTACTTCATTTATCAGTAAGTTTTCTGTGTCTAACTACATGAGAAACTCTTGTCCACCGATGACCTAGACCACCACGCTTCTCATGCACTGTTTCCTTCACTATTCAGGACTATCTTGGTTTGGGGGTCTCTAGAAGGAACCCCTGAGGAGGAGAGTGTTATTACAAGGGATTTAGCAAATTTCAGTGATGGCATCAGGAGTAAAGCAGACATTGACTCAAATCTGTCAACGTGTTAAGTGCCATTTGATCTAACTGAGAGATTATGACTTTCTGAACCCACAGAGTTCAGAAATTAGTGTGAGTTCCATAAGCAGAACTTAGTACTGACTAGACTGAGAGATGTTTAGGGGTTTCCAAAGAGTCCTGTTGTCATTTCCTTTCATAAGAAAATCCAAGAATAAGTATAAAAAGTGTTCATGAGCTTAGCGAGGAGAAAAACCATCCGAGGCAAACTGTCACAGGACAGTATGATCACAAAGTGCCACAGGACAGTATGATCACAAAGTGCTGTTCTCAGCAAGCACCTTACCACTTTCTGCAGGAACTTTTTCTACAGCTTGGCATTTATATATTAAAAGTAAGGCCTAACTAATAAGACAAGTGATAACTGAAACGATTACATATATACCAAACTGGGACTGAATAGACATACTAACCTAAGTCGATAGTAAACAATAGTGGAATCAAGCAAAAAAACAAAACAAAACAAAACCAAAAAAAAACCCAAAAACTTAGCTGTTCCTCCAGGAAATAACTGCACCGGGAAGGTAAGACTATTGGCCAACCAAAAAGCTGAGCTGTCAAAACTAATGGCATGGGCATCAAGACTTTCCTTAAGACCTTATCTATCTCTTTGTTACCACCCATCTAAAGCTACTGTATCATACAGTCTTCTTGGCCCTAGAGTTTCTGCCTGTAAGATCTACCTTAAAGTCATCCCCTCAAGCCCTAACACCCTATAAATACCCTGTCCTAATTTCCCATGGCTCTCTCAATGTGATGCTCTCATGTGATGCAGTAACTCTGATCAGTTAAGCTTTGCTGAATTGCAAGCACAGGGAGGGATCGCTGTGCCTGTTAAAATGGCCATCATCAGAATTGAACCTTTGGGTGCAGAATTTTAACCTTTGCACATAGACTCACTGAACCATGTTCAAGGTACTCCAACACATCAGAAGATAACTTGATTATGAGCAGTTAAGTCAGTTGGATTCAATGAAATTTCACCAGGTTAATCAGGTTTTTGGTAGCCAGCTGAACACGTGTTATCTCCACACTCTCAGTTTAATTGTTCTCCAATCCACCCCCAAAACCAACCCAATGGTTTGTTTTGAGGTGGAGCAGATGGCAGTCCAACGTGGGGCCATCAGACAGCTACTAGCATTTCAAATCAAAATGGGTCTCCTGTCTACCAACAAGGACATTCTCACCCTCTGCATCCAAATAAAAGCTTTGTGGTACACCATAAAAAAAAAAAAAAGGGCCATTGTCAAGAGATAACAAACGCTGGGGAGGATGTGGAGAAGAAGGAACCCTTGGTGTTGGTAGGATCATAAATGGGTCAGCCACTATGGAAGAAAGTATGCAGGAGCCTCAAATCATTAAAAATAGAATGATCAGGCATTTCCACATTGTAGTTATATGTGAAGGAAATGAAAATACTAAGTCCAAGAAATATGTGTATCCCCCTCTCCAAAACAGCAGTATTTACACTAGCCAAAGCATGAACACGACCAAAGTGTCCTTCAGTGTATGAACACATCCATGCAAGGAGGTGACACACACCAACTCCCCAGGGACAAAAAGCTCCTGTCCTTGGGACCCTCCCAGATCTGGCCCTGTGTACCTTTTCAGCTGGCTGTCTGTATTGCTTACCGCATCCTTTAATAAACTGATAACCGCAAGTGTTTTCTTGAGCTCTGTGAACAGCTCTAGCAAATTAACCAAACCTTGGAGTGGATTGTGGGAACTTCTGATTTGTACCCAAATCAGAGAGATGCTGTAGGTAACGGAGGGGCTTAACACTTGTAATTGGCATCTGAGGTGTGGTGAGAGCCGTCTCACGGGACTGAATCCTTAACTTGTGGGATCTCGAACTGTCTCCTGAAAGATAGTACAGAGTTGAGTTAATATAGCTAGGGTCCTGCAGAATTGCTTTACGGGGAATCACACACCTCTACACTCTTGAAGACCAGAAGTATCAGAAGTGAAGAGTACTGTGCATGTGGTTAAGGAGGCTCACAAGAAAAAAATAATAATAGGGAAGACTGGGTTTTCCCTACAAAAGGAGGAAGACTGAGGTTTTTCTCCTATTCAGAAATAATGGGTTTTCTGTACTAATTCTATTTTTCTGATACATTTAAAATAAGCACAGACTACGAAATTGAACAATATTTATATATAAAATATTTAGAATAATCTTATACCACACTTTGTACCAACTGGCAAAGAGGCCCGATTGCAAAAGACTTTCTCTAAAAAGTGCATTTGCTAGAAAATTCATTATATTTCAAAGCTGATCTTTCGCCTGGCTCAGACACACACAAATTTGGATCTTGTCAGTCTCCCCCAGTTGTACAAATTCCAGAAAGCTTAATCAAACTGACAAATCTTACAAGACAACCGTGGAAAGCCAGAATGCCAATTTGAGAAAATGTGATGAAAACTACAATTGCCAGGCAGCCCGGGAGCTCACACCAGTGTGACCGGAACACTCTCTCCGTGGAGTAACTAACAACCTGAAGGGTTTCTTCCTGAGTGTGGGATCAGGGCGAGGTTGCTAAAGCATGACAGTCAAGCGTCACCAGCCTGCAGCAAGCACCCCTCTCTCTCTGGGGTGACTTGGATGTCACTTCTTCGGCAAATATAAAGTCTACTCCAGGTCTGCTCTCAGCTCCCAGGGGCATTTCCACATTCAGGGGTAGGGGATAGAATAACATATTATTGATTTCATTCGCTTTGTGGGGAGGAATACTGACACTCACCGAAGGGCATTAGTGATTCTAATAAATGGCAGGTCCAAAGATCTTTCACAGATCTGTCTAATTATAGAGTCTTTTTTTCCCCATTATGTTCTACATCTTCACTAACTGGCTAGGCTAACTTCTCCCATCTAGTTCAGTTCTCTGAAAGTCAGTTGCTAAAGTTGTAAAAGGATGCTATTTTTTTTATTTGCCACTTCAGTTGTTCAGAAGATATAAAAACTGAATTCTTGAGAATGACTGGTTCTATCATGGAGGGTTGAGCCATTACAGCCCATCTCTTCTGCTGATTAAAATGAAAACTTCTGAATAAAACACATCAAAAACTACCCAAGGATGCTAAAGAATAAAAGCAGATGGATTAAGGATGGATGTCAACAGTTAGAGAAGCAACGGCTTGCGTGAATTTCCCTTTTTTCTTTTTCTTTCGGCAGCTTCTCACCCAGAGCTGGGGGATGTTGGCAGCAGCACGGGCAGCTGATCCTTGAGGAGGAGCTCTGTATTTTGAGCCACAGAAACCCAGGAAAGACCCGTTGGTAGCTAGAGAGGGACAGAAGGAGTCTGTAGTGGAGAAAGCCAGGGGGGATTTTCCTGGTTCTGTGTGGAACCTGCTCATTCTCAAGCACACAGCTGGGCTCAGCAGGTGCATATCACCCACAGACCAGCATGGCACAGCTTAGGGATCAGACCCACGATTTGGGCTGCCTCCCACAGAAGTCAGGACAGGACTTTGCATTTGAATCTAACCAGGTTGATTACCTGCTAGAACAAAAGCATCTGCGTTCCCTGGGAGATTATAACCAAACCCAGAGTCTAACCATCAAAACATTCAAAAGTTCAGGTTACAATTCAAAATTAGTCCATGTGCAATAAAGCACAGACACACACACACACACACACACACACACACACACACACACACTAAACAGTGGTTATCCCCTAGAAAACCCAGATGTTGGAATTATTATGAAAGCAACTATTAACAACTATGTTCCATGAGGTAAAGGAAAATGTACTTGAAGTGAACAGAAATGTGTAAGTTTCTAGCTGAAAAATAGGAATTATAGAAAACACCTAAGTAGAGATTTTAAAACTGAAAAACAAAACCTCTGAAAAAGTTTGAAAAACCCACCAGATGGACTTAAGAAGGGAGATGAAAGGAGGGAGTCAATGAACATGAAGGTAGAAAAATAAAAGTATCCAATCTAAGAAACAGGGAAATTTAAAAAAGAAAAGAAAAGAAAACAGAGCCTCAGAGACCAATGAGACAATATCAAAACACCCTGCATGTTAGTCATTGGAATCTCAGGAAGGAAAAAGTGATGGAAGAAAGAAAATATTGAGCCTGAAAAATTCCCACATTTGGTAAAAGACACAAATGCACAAATGTGGGATCCGAAATAGAAGAGATTCAAGCAAAGCTACAGATAGACAATACATCAGCAAACAGCTATAAAAGGTAAAATAAAGATACAGAGAAAAATATAATAGCAACTACAGAAAAATGACATATTATGTACAAGGATACAATGATTTAAGAGACTGGGTTTCTCATTAGAAAATATGGAAGCAGGAAGACTGTGAAATAGTGTCTTAAAAGTGCTAAAAGAAAAGAACTTTCAACTTGGCAATCCATATCCAGCAGAAATAGCTTTCAGGAAAGACAGTGACAATCACAACAATCTCAGGTGAAGAAACTAAGAAAATTTGTTACCAGCAGAAGAATTCAAAATGCTAAAAACAAATCCTTCAGGCTGAAGGCAGTGATATCAAGGGGAACTCTGCATCTCCAGGAATGAAGGAAAAGCAACAGAAATGGTCAGTATCTGGGTACACACAAAATCATAAATTATAAAACATACGTGACTTGAAAATAAAAATTCTAACATTGTCGAATTAGGTTTTCAAGGCACTTAGTTATGAACTGCCTGATAGCAGTGACATAAAGGCCAATTGTGGAGTGTCTGTGGACTTACATGGTGGCAGTCTGTTTCTATTTTACTTGAAGTCATTCAACACTACCTCTAAGTGGACTCTGAAATTTTAGGAACTGAAATAATGCACATAGAGAGAACCAAAATGTCAGAAGGTCAAAAATAACTGGGATAATGGGGCGCCTGGGTGGCTCCGTCGGTTAAGTGTCCAACTTTGGCTCAGGTCATGATCTCATGGTTGGTGAGTTCGAGCCCCACGTCAGGCTCTGTGCTGACAGCTAGCTCAGAGCCTGTAGGCTGTCTTCAGGTTCTGTGTCTCCCTCTCTCTCTGACCCTCCCCTGCTCACACTGTCTCTCTCTCTCTCTCTCTCAAAAATAAATAAAAACATTAAAAAATTTTTTAAGTAATTGGGTTATCAGAAAGTATTCAAACATTATCTAATCTGAACAATGAAAAGACAAATTATCAAATTGGATAAAAAAGGAAGACTCACTATATGCTGTCACCAGGAAATCTAATTTAAATATAAAAATATGCCCATAAAAAAAGTAACAGTAAAAAATGATATAACATGTGAACATTAATTAAAGGAAAGCTGGGCTGGCTAAACATAGCAGATAAAGTAGACTTTTTCTTTTTATTTTTTTAATACTTTTTTTGAGAGAGAGAGGGAGAGAGAGAGAGAGAGAGAGAACATTAGCAGGGAAAGGGCAGAGAGAGAGAGGGAGACACAGATTCCAAAGCAGGCTCCAGGCTCTGAGCTGTCAGCACAGAGCCCGACATGGGGCTCAAACCCACCTATGAACCAACCATGAGATCATGACCTGAGCTGAAGTCAGACAACTGAGCCACCCAGGTGCCCCGATAAAGCAGACTTGACAACAAGCAAGATTACAAGGGTTAAAGAAGGACAATTAAACAGGAATAATTAAAAGTCTGAATGAGTAAGCACTTCAACAGAGCTTAAAAATATTAAATCAGAAACGGTCAGAACTAGGAGAAATAGCCCAATCTACAATTATAGCTGGAGAGTTCAGCTCTTCTCTCAGTAATCAATACAACAAGTTGACAGAAAATCAGTAATGATAATAGAGGACTTGAACATTAACAACCAACTTAACCTAATTGATATTTATGTAACACACCACCCAACCAATGTAGAACTTATATTCGTTTATAGTGTAACAATCATAATAGACAATATTCTACATAAGAACACAAGCCATAATAAATTTAGAAGAGGAAAATCAGATAAAGCATATCTTTTAATCATAACAAAACTAACGTAGAAACCAAAAAGAGAAATATATGAGGAAAATCCCCCCAAAACTGAAAATAAAAGGATGCTAAATAACCCACAGCTTTCAATAAGAATATACAAGAAAAATTGGAAAAACAATTAACTGAAAGAATATAAAAACACAACATAACAAAATTTGTGGGATAAAGTTTAAAATTACAGAGAAATTTAGCAAGTGCCTTTATTTATTTGTTTGTTTATTTATTTATTTCTGAGAGAGAGCAGGGGAGAGGCAGAAAGAGTAAGAGGGAAAATCTCAAGCAGGCTCTGCACTGTCAGCACACAGCCTGATGTGGAGCTCGAACTCACAAACTGTGAAATCATGACCCAAGCCAAAATCAAGGGTCAGAGGCTCCACCAACTGAGCCACCCTGGTGCCCCCAAGTTACCAAATTTTAAGTTGATTATGAAACTAATCATTTAAATCTGCACCTTAGCAAAGGAGTAGAAGTAGAACAAATTTAACCCAAGGCAGACAGAAGAAGAAAACAATACAGATAAGAGCAGAGATCAATAAAATTGCAAATAGAAAAACAATAGAAGAAGTTCACAAAAACAAAAGCTGGTTTTTTGAAAAGATAAAGAAATTCGACATTCGTTTACAGAGACTTAGGGAAAAAAAAGAGAAAGATGTAAGACGGTGTATATCATTACTCTTCCTACAGGCATTAAAAGGATAATAATGGAATATTACAAAAGACTTTATGCCCAGCAATTTGAAACTAAGATGAAATGGGCAACGTGAATAGCCTTAAATATATTAAGGAAATTGAATTCATAGTTACAACCATTCTACAAAGAAAACTCCAGGCCCTTTTGTAAATTCTACTGTGCATTGGGGAAAATAGTACCAATTTTATACTAACTACACTAACTCTTCCAACAAGTAGAGAACATTTTCCCAGGTGTTTTATGATGCCAATGTCACCTTGATACCAAATCTAAAAAAATAATTATTGGCGGGGCCCAGGGGACACAGAAATCTTAGCAAATTAAGCCCACCTATATATAAAAAGACAATTGGTTATGACCAAGTGGTGTTTATTCCCTAAATGCAAGCCTTGTTTGGTAGTTTAAAGCCAATTAGAATGGTTAAGTTTTTCTAAGCAAATAAATAACAGACCCTACCAGCTGGAACTTGTGTTGCTGATGAGAACGCAGAAGGGCTGACAGTAAGTTGGAAAATAGTTGGACGGTTTCTTATGAAGTTAAACACATACTTATTATGTGACCCAGCAATTCTACTCCTTAGTACACAAAAGATATGAAAATTTATATTCACATAGAAACTGGCAAGAAGGTGTTTTTGGCAACTTTGCGAATAAGCTACAAAACTTGAAAAAAAGCAAATGTTCTTAAACTCGTGAATACATAAGCAAATGGTGGTCTTTCCAAAGGTCAGAATATCAGTCAGCAATAGTTAAGAACTACAGTGTGTGTAACAACTTGGATGGATCTCAAATGCATTGTTTCAAAGAATAGAAGTCAGTTTTTTAAAAATAAAAGCCATATATCACAGGTTCTGTCTGAATAAAATTCTGGAAAAGGCGATGTTATAGGAACAGATAACAAATCAGTGGTTCACAAGGTGAAGTGGATACAGGAATTGGGTTACAAAGATGCCTGTAAAAATTTGGAGGAACAGGTGGATGATGGAACTGTCCTTTGTCTTGATTGTTGCTTTTGTCACATGAATGTATGTTTTGGCAAAACATATAGAATGGATTTTATTGCATGTAAATTTAGTTTAACAAAACAATAGTGAATGAGTCAGAACTGTGGCTATGTATTTGAATTTGCTCAGCCACAGAAACACAGAAAAAATAAAACCACAGAAACAAATATTGGGATCTAAGCATCGCTAATGACAGAGGAGTTGTAACTAATGAATGTTGAGTGTTCTTGGCATCGAGCATTTAAATTGTCTAATGTGGCCATTCCCCAACTCTGGTGGGAAACCAGGTATGACTGGGTGATTACCTTATCAGTTTTATGATGTTTTCTTTCTTAATATTAATGAATGTTCTAGATGAAACAAAATAGGTGACCAGAAGTAGTAGGAAAGGGGAAAATGGAAGGAGAAAAAAAAGAGAAGAGAAAAGAAAAAAGGAAAAGAGCGGATACTGTTACGCCCAGATTATGGGGTCCCCAAAAACCAAGACCACCAGGGAGTCCGAATCACGTATGCAAAAGCAAAGAGCATTTATTTGGGTTTAAGCTTGGTCTCTCAGACCTCACCAACGCAGTGGCTCCACGGTGAGAGCCCCGATCATCAGTCGGGAGGGTTTTTATTACAGTAAGGGAGGAGGGATGGGGTGAAGGGTGGAGTGAGGGGCTGGGGTTACAAAATGATTGGGCGGCGCATCGGCAGAGGTTGGTGCAGCGCAGGGTAACTGGCTAATTTAAAACTAAGCGGGCTCACTAAATGGTGGGAACATCAAGTACTCCCCTGCTGGACAATGATTGGCCCTGGCTAAGGGTGGTGTCTGACTTACCAGAGCCAAACATAGACCCCAGGAAGGTGGAATTTCCCGGAATCCAGGCGGGGGGAGTAGGTTTCCATTAACCCGAATCATCATGGTTGGGGGTCGTTATTAACTTGTTTGAACAGGTCCCTTGCTTCAAAGTTCCTGGAACTTTAGGTGGGGCTGCAGATTCCAGTACGTTTAGTCCTGCCTGGGGAAACAGAAACTTGGGCTTTCTAGTTTCTGAGGCTTATTTGAGGGCTGTCATGGTGTTAGTTTGGCTCTTCATTAGCAGGAGGGTGAAAGGAGTCGTTTTGAAAAACACAGGTGGCCCTGTGGTGCAGGTAAGTTTCTTTGCTAATCGCCTTCTTCCTGTGCGGGCTCTCCTTACCAAGGTAAATTTAGGCCCTTGAAGGGGAAGCAGAGAGCTTTTTCTGCCTCTGCTGGGGTTTTGGTACTTTTGACTCAAAACAGTCTTTATACCAAAGTGGCCCATCTTGGGGCAGCCTGCTGTTGGCTCCTACAATAGTATGTATGACTTTATACCAATAAAGTTGACAGCTCTGATGAAACGGACACATTTATTGAAAATTACAATTTATCCCAAGTGACAAGAGGAAAGAAGAAAAAAGGCAAAGATTCTATGTCTATTAAAGAAAATGAGTCTGTTGTTGAAAACACCACTCCCCATTACAAACACACATAACTCAAAAATAAGAAATCTTTCAGACCCAGATGGTTTCACTGGGAAATTCTATAAAATATGAAAGGAAGAAATGACCCCATTTTTACAGACTCTTTAAAGAAACCACAGAGGAGGAGGGCCTGAAGGCACTATAATCCCATTGCCAAAGAAATTACTAAAAACAAACAAGCAAAATCCTTAAATATAATTGTCTCTCATAAACATACGCATAACAATTTTTAACAAAATAGTAGCATAAAATGAACATACATCAAGACCAATTAGGGGCGCCTGGGTGGCTCAGTCGGTTAAGCCTCCGACTTTGGCTCAGGTCAGATCCCACGTTTATGGGTTCAAGCCCCACGTCGGGCTCTGTGCTGACGGCTAGCTCAGAGCCTGGAGCCTGCTTCCAGTTCGGTGTCTCCTTCTCTCTCTGCCCCTCCCCCTCTCATGCTCTGTCTCTCTCTCTGTATCAAAAATAAATAAAACTTAAAAAAAAAAAAAACCAACTAGGGTTTATCCCAGGAGTGGAAAGTTTGATTAGCAATTGAAAAACAATCTAAAGTACCATATTAACATCATAAAGAATAAAACCCATGTGACCAATTCAATAGAAGAAGGAAAACATTTGAAAAGCTTAATACCCATTCCTAATGAAACCGGTGTGTAAAAATATAACAAACAAGGAAATGCCCTGAAAATATAAAAGTACCATAAATATGTGAGATAGCCCTATTATTACTGAGTATAGGCTTTAGTTAGGTGAGTGGGAATTCTTTGATCAATGGTGACATTAATCTGGAGTAGATTTTTCTCTGACTCTCTCTTGTAAATATCCTAGTCAAGAAGGAATTTTATTTCAATTTGAAGAAATTTAACTTTAATTTGTTTGTTTGGTTGGTTTGTAGCTAGTGACAGAGTCTGACACTGAGCTTGACAGAAAACATTATGACAGCATGAATATTGTCTGATACTTAGACCAGTTAAGATTCTCTCTCTCTCTCTCTCTCTCTCTCTCTCTCTCTCCCTCTTCCCCCACCAACTCCGTCTGTCTCCAGAGAAGCTCATTGGTAATAACCACTGTACTTTTTGGGAAAGAAATAAGCCATGAAGATGGGAAGCTGTTTTGCCTTAAATCAGTATAGGCTTTAGTTAGGTGAGTGGGAATTGTTTGATCAATGGTGATATTATTCTTTTTGACCTCATCATGTAACCAAAGGCAAATTATAAGAAATACAAAGCATTTTTTCCCCTGAAAACGGATGTGAGTCACAAAAGCAAAGGAAAGATTAGATTTCTTTCTTGCCTGGAGCCCATCGACAAGTCCTTGAAACAGGCCGAGTGACCTTGCTTTTTGTGAAGGTCAAAAGGCAATCTTAGCCCAATCCCCAACCCCAAGATTCTGTGAGTCTTTTTTAGCACATGAAAATCCCTTTGGAAACTTCATTTATTTCTACCTCCCCATCCCCAGAAATAAATTAACAATCATTCTGCAAACATATGTCCCACTGATAAACGTCTAAAGGGTCTCATGAGCAAAATTATACTAGACTTAATAAATGACCTTACCCTAACAACAGCTAGCCCCTCAAGGTCCCAGACACCTTGCTTCCAAATTCCTTAGAGATTACCCCATCTATAACCCTCTCCCAACTTGAAAGTAGGTAATCAGTCACCCTTTACACCTCAGCGCAGCTCTTACTGCTCATGGGTCCTGTCTCTGTGCTTCAGTAAAACCACCTTTTTGCACTGGAGATGTCTCAAGAATTCTTTCTTGGCTGTCAGCTCCAAACTCCAACATTTTCTACATCAAAAACTGACAAAGATTTTTAAAATATCAAAACCAGCACTGATGAAGGTGCAGGAGACATTTTTTCTCTTACACAGGGCTGGTGAGAGTTTAAATTGCCAAAACCCCTAAGGGAAGGACAGAACTTAGCCAAACACAGTCATAGCCTTTAAACTCCATTGCCTGTCCAGGAATTTCATTGTTAGGAATTTATCTTAGTAAGGAATCAGAAAACAGACTCTAAACTATAGAGAACAACTGGATGGTTGCCTCAGGGGAGGTGGGTAGGGGAATGGGTGAAATAGGTGTTGGGAATTAAAGCATACACTTGTCCTGATGAGCACTGAACAATGTATAGAATTGTTAAATTACTACATTGTATACCTGAAACTAATATAATACGGTATGTTAACAATACTGGATTTAAAAAAATGAATGAATGAATGAATGAATGAAAATTTTAAAAAGATATAGCCTCTCCAAAAATAAAAACTTAAAATATGTTTATCCTGGTGTTACTTTATTTTATTCTAAATGTCAGTATAGTCAACCCACAGTGCTTTAGTAGTTTTGGCTGTATAGTACAGTAATTAAACACTTCCATACATCGTCCAGTGTTCATCAGGACAAGTGCACTCCTTAATCCCCATGGCCTATTTAAATCAGCCATCTCCCTACCCACCTCCCCTCTGGTAATCATTAGTTTGTTCTCTACAGGGAAGACTCTGTTTCTTGGTTTCTCTCTGTCTCTCTCCCTTTTTTCCTTTGCTCATTTGTTTGTTCCTTTCTTCAGTTCCACATAGGAGTGAAATCACATGGGATTTGTCTTTGTCTAACTGACTTATTTCACTTTGCATTGTACTCTCTAGCTCTATCCATGTTGTTGCAAATGGAAAATTTTCATTCTTTTTCATGGCTGAGTAATATTCCATTGTATACAGATCCCATATCTTTTTTATCCAGTCATCTATCAGTGGACACTAGGACTGCTTCCACAATTTGTCTACTGTAAATAACCCTGCTATAAACATAAAGGTGCACATATCCTTTTGAATGAGTGTTTTTGTATTTTGGGGGCAAATACCAGTAATGCAATTACAGGATCATAGGGTAGTTCTATCTTTAACTTTTTGAGCAACCTCCATACTGTTTTAAATAGTGGCTGCACTTGTTTGCATTCCCACCAAGAGTTTGCATTCTCACCCAGTGCAAGAGGGTCCTTTTTTCTCCACATCCTCATCAACACTTGTTTCCTATGTTTTTAATTTCAGCCATCTGACACATGCAAGGTGGTATCTTATTATAGTTCAGATTTCCATTTCCTTGATGATAAATGACATGGAGCATCTTTTCATGGGTCCATTGGCCATCTGGATGCCTTCTTTGGAGAAATGTCTGTTTATGTCTTCTGCCCACTTTTTGGTTGGATTATTCATTTTGGGGTGTTGAGTTGTATAAGTTCTTTATATATTTTGGATACTAATCCTTTACCAGATATGTCATTTGAAAATATCTTCTCCTATTCAACAGGTTGCCTTTTAGTTTTGTTGATCATTTCCTTGTTTGGTGCAGGAGCTTTTCATTTTGATGTAGTACTAATTGTTTATTTTTGCTTTTATTTCCCTTACTTCAGGAGACATATCTAGAAAATTGTTTCTATGGCTAATGTCAGAAGCTCTATTCTAGGATTTTTATGGTTTCAGGTCTCACATTTAAATCTTTAATCCATTTTGAATTTATTTTTGTGTATCGTTTAAGAAAGTGGTCCAGTTTGATTCTGTTGCATGTTTTTGTCCAGTTTTCCCAGCACCATTTGTTGAAGAAACATTTTCCAGTGGGTATTTTTTCCTGCTTTGTTGAAAATTAATTGACCATACAGTTTTGGGCTTACAGTTTTCTATTCTGTTCTATTGATTTATGTGTCTATTTTTGTGCCAGTACCATGCTGTTTTGATTTCTACAGCTTTGTAATATAACTTGAAGTCTGAAATTGTGATATCTCCATCTTTGCTTTTCTTTTCCAAATTACTTTGGCTATTTGGGGTCTATTTTTAATGTGAAATATTGGAAACATTTTAAATATGCCAAAGAATAGAATTATTTAAGTGCTGTGTCAGTAGATTTATCAGTGGATCTCATTTTTCCTTAACAGTCTGATTGCAGCAAAATATTTAATGGCAACAAGAATTGTCCAAGATTTACTGTTGAGTGAGGGGAAAAAAATAGGCTACAAAGTGAATGTATACTATTATCCTGTGGTAGACAGAACAATGCCCCTCTCCTACCCAGATTATCTGGGTTATTATCCCCAGAGCCTGTGAATATGTTAGGCTATATGGCAATAAAGGCTTTACTGATGTGATGACATTTAAGGACTGAGGTGAAGTTACCTTGATTCATCCAGGAAGGCCATATCTAACCACATAAGTCCTTTGAAACAAAGAACTTTGGCAAAGGGTCAGAGAGATGCTACTATACTAGTTTTGGGAATTAATGACGGCAACCAAGAGCCACAGAATTCAGGAAGCATCTGGAAACTGGAAAAGCAAATAAATGGATTCTTCCCTAGAGCCTCTGGAAAGAACATAGGCTGCTAACACCCCAATTTTGGCTTCATGAGACCTTTGTCAGACTTCTGAATTGCACAATCATAATGTAATAAATCTGGGGTAAGCCATTAAGTTTGTGATAATTTGTCCACATTTGCAAGAGAAAATTAACACATATCCCAACTTTGTTGAATAATATATGTATATTTTATATTAAGACATGAGGAGGGCTATATTTGGCCGTATGTTAATAGTGGGCCTCTCAGAAATTATGTACATTTTTATTTATCATGTATTTCAAAGGTTTCTTTGAATTTTTACAAATAGAATGCTTTAAGATTTATAGTCAGAATATATAGAATTATATATATATATGTATATATATATATATTTAAAGATGTAAAAACACAACAGCCCCTATTTAAACAAAAATACTTGTGAAATATTATTCCTAAGCACACAAGCCACATTTTTCAAATTATTTACTTCCTCTTTCAACAGGTACTTACTAAGGACTCCTAAGAGAACTAAATCGAACAAGGATATGTTTTGTTTTCTAAAAAATGGATTGTGAAATTGCAAGTGAATCACATAATCTGTGCTGTCTCTCACTTTGAGGGGCTGAGACATCAGACCCATTTTGGGAGCAACAGGTGCTCAGAGGACTCCCCAGGGTGGGGGTGAGGGACACATCAGCGCCGTCCCCCCATAGACCTCTCTCCAGATCAGCAAGCACAGTTTTCAGGTGGCTGCCTGGGTTAACAATCAATGTTTATTCTGAGACAACAGCACAGTTCTGAAGAGGCACCCCAGGTAATAAAAAGTATGATATTTTATTGATGTATTTCCATCGCTAATGTGCTTCTACATAGATCTCATGTGATAATAGTCCAGGCACTTTGGACAGAGCCACATATCATAGAATAACTTTGTGTGGGAAATAAGAGTTAGTTGATACCTCATCCTCCTTACTCTGTTTGCTTCCAAACTGTAGCAAGGAACCATACCAAGGAAATCCAACAGATGGGCCTGGTTCGAGGTGACACCGAGAAGGAATAGCCAATAATACCAACAATCAGGTGCCTACTAAGTGTCCTGCGGGAACAGTGGGAGGCACTTATGTGTGTCAATATTTTTTATGACTAAGGAGCTTTTATCCTGAGGACAGTATAAGTGAGTGAAAATAAATGAATATGTATCTAAATCAAAGTATACCAAAAAATACAAAATCGTATTCCTCCTGGGCTTATTTGAGAGATGCTCAGAAATCTTCCATCCATATCCCCAAAATACTTCCCCACTAACTTCACAGGTCTTCACTGTTCACATGGCTCAGTTTTCCGTCACTGCACAAGTATTTCCTTAGAGGAGGCCCTTGGGTCCACGGACATCATCTACACTAATGGTTCTCAAAGTCTGGTCCCTGGACCAGCAGCATCAGCATCACTAGAAATGCAAAGTGTTGGGTCCCAATAATTCTGAATTGGACCCACTGCATCAAGAACTCAGAGCTTGGAGAAAGGAGGACTGTGGTCATCTGTGATTCTTTCCCAAGTCCTACAGGTGGTTCTGATGTACCCCTTGAAGTTTACAAAGACTTAATACACAAATTAACATGCTAATGGGATTATAATTTTAAAAATATAATCATTTGGGTCCAGTGGCCCTCTCCCCTTTCAGACTGCTAGTGCAGGGGTGCTCTGTCTTATCAACAGGGGTCCATGCTGAGACAGGGTGCTGTGCATGGACTCATGAAGTGTGCTCAGGAGAAGCTGCCAACGGTAGGGGAAGCTGAAGAAGCCAAGCAAAGGGTTAATCCCCCAAAGACTCCTCCAGGAGCTCTGGGGTGTAGATTAGTCTTCAGAGTTGTCCCAGCCTGAGGCAGAGGAGCCGGACTTGCCTGCTTCCACGCCTGTCCGCCTGTCCAGTCTTCGGTCAGCTGAAGGCCGCCCCAGGGTAAGACTCCTCCGGCATCTGCAGTTCTCTGGGATATAAAGGAGTGGAGAGATGCAGTGAGAGGAGAAACACCGATGGATCCCAACCAGCGGGTTTTTCGTACTTCCCTCTGGGCTTCGTGGGCACGACCTCAAAGTCACAAAAACAATAGTAAAGTTAATAACAGCACCCCTGATAACAACAGCTCACACATATAAAGGACTTAATGTGTGCCAACACTGTTCAGTGTCCTCTGTATTGATGAGCTCATTTAACCCATCCAACAATGCTAGGAGGTAATACTAGAATTATCCCTTCTTTACACAGAGGACTCGGAGACAGAGGAGTCCAGTAGCATGGGAAAGGTCACAGAGCACTTAAATGGATAAGCTGGGACTGGAAACTAAGTAGAATTCATTTTACTGCCTGAATCTGACATCAGGTGAGCAGCTTGAATTGTGTATCCTTTAAGTATCGGTATGTCCTGGCACTGATGTAGAGAAAGAATATGAATATATTTTAAAGAAGAAGTAAATAGATAAGTTGAATCCAATTTAAGAGGAGACATAAAAAAAAATAGGGGCACCTGGGTGGCTCAATCTGTTAAGTGTCTGACTTCAACTCAGGTCACCATCTCACAGTTTGTGGGTTCAAACCCTGCTCGGACTCTGTGCTGACAGCTCAGAGCCTGGAGCCTGCTTCAGATTCTGCATCTCCCTCTCTCTCTCTGGCCCTCCCCTGTTCATGCTCGCTCACTCTCTCTCTCTCTCTCTCTCTCCCAAAAATACATAAACATTAAAAAAAAATTTTTTTTAAGGTAACGTGGAAAGGGAGTACAGGAGATGTGGAAAGAGAATTGAGAGGGGAGAGAAGAAGCCACGGCCCGGTGGGTGTGAGCTGTGGGAAAGGGCATCAACATCTCAGATAGAAACTTCTTAGGTGATTAAAAACCTCAGCCAGCTGAGAATACAAACCAAAGAATTATTTGAAAGTGTTACCCTAAATGTTCCGGTTCACCATAATTGTTTACCTAATTGGCAGCATCTTCCAAAATAGGAAAGATGCAGACTTAGGTATAGAAATATTTCATCCAAGCCATGATGCTGATAGTTTGTTTTAAATCCGTCCATATGTGACGTTCGAGTATTCATAATAATCAGGAAAATTTGGTCTATTCAAATAACAGGTTAGACTTCTACCTCTAATTGAAAACTTAATGTGTAATTTAGTTATTGGTTTATACTTTGGGTTCTTTTTTACTTGTTAAATCATGCCTTTAAAAACACGAAAGAAATATTTTAAATAGTTAACCTTCCCACAATGCTTCACAAAAGAAATATGTTAAATGTTAACCTTCCCACAATGCTTATCGTATTCGTTATTCTCTACACCAACCCTTTTCCATCCCTAGGGAAAAGTACCTTAAAATTTGTCTTATGTACTTATAGACTTACATTTTTAAATTGAAAGCTTACTAAGTTATTGTAAATAGTATTAGAACACTAAATACAAATTAAAATTCACCATGAATATATATTTATATTATTGGGTTAATAAGAAACACTTAAATACTTAACTGAGGTACTTAAAAGGAAAGAGAATATATTATATTTACAGGCGCAATTTAAAATATTTAAATGAGTTTAATTAACAAAGCTTACAAATAAGGACAAACAATAATTGCAGTGAAATAGTGTACTTGCTACTCTGTTTCTCTTCCCTGAAAACTCTGAAAAATCTTATTTCCCAGCCCTGCTCATAGTTAGGTTGGGATCTTTTAACTGAATTTTTGCCTATGGGAATGTGTCACTTTGGTCTAAGATAGTTAAGAGCAGGAGTGAGTAAAAGGAAAGCACTCTAGGATAGTAGAGTTGGAAAAAGAAAGCAACCAACGGGCATTAAAGAGGGCACTTCTTGAGATGAGCACTGGGTGTCATATGTAAGAAATGAATCACTGGGTTCTATTCCTGAAGCTAAGACTATACTGTATGTTAACTAATTTGGATATAAACACAAAATAAAAAGAAAGAAAGGAAGAAAAGAAAAAGACAAAGAAAGCAGCCAGATTTTTTATTAACTACAGGAGTCATACCCAGGAAGCCCACCTTACCTGTATCAGATTACTACTCAAGTGAGAAATATACTTTTGTTGCAATTAAGCTCGAAGGAAAATACTCAGTATCAGTAGTCATAAAGGAAATGCAAATCTAAGCCACAGTGAGATTCTATTGCACATTCACCTGAATGGCTAAAATTAAAGAGTTGCATAAAAAATGTTGGTGAGGCAAGAGAGCCAAGGTCAACCCAATGCAATGTATGGACATTGCTCTTTGTAAACCTTTTAAAAAAGAATTTTAAATCATGAGATGATCAGAGAAATTTGAATATTACTACCAGTCTGCTAATATGAAATAATTGTTGGTAAGTTTTTAACATGTTCAATGTTGTAGTAATCATAAAAAAAGAATGTTGTATTTTATGTGTATGAATAAATATATTGTCTGAACACTAAAGTATTTATAAAAAAATGTATATGATGTCTCAGAATTGCTTCAAAATATTCCAGTTACAAGGAGTAGGAAGAGTAAGAAGATATAGAAAAAATAAGATTGGCCATATTGGATCATTGTTGAAGGTGGGGAATGATTAAGTAAATGGAGATGCATCAGCCTGCACTGTCTACATTTGTTTGTTTTCAAACAAAAAGCTTAAAATGGTTTTAAAAGCAGCCAACAGAAATAAAAATACAATTAGGATGACTTTGCTTCTGAGTATTTGGGGAAAACTGCCTTTCTGATCAGAATGAAAAGAGTAAATACACATAGTTGCTGTTCAATGTTACCACAATAAAGAAGATTCACTAACGCCTTTTATTAAGCATTTTCCAGAAGACAGTGTTACGCTTTTTGATTTGACCCACATAGCAATAGCAGTCAGGGTTTCTGGACCACAGGACTAGTTAAATGACATCCGGCAAAAGAAAATGCCCATTACAATGTCAGAGCTGTATCTCTGCAGGTGGCCAGTGATCTATGTGGAGGGTCTACATCTGTTCTTCCAGGAACTCACCCCCTACTTCACATCCGAATCTGTAGGAGAGATTTCCAATGGGTAATTGGAAAACATTTCCAATTCTGGACTCCACACCACATCTCATTTTTTGCCTGAAGTCTCAACTGTTTTGCAAATAAATTGCTATGCATTCACTGTCTTCTTAGTGAAAAAAGGAATTGGCTTCTTAAAAGTGGGACATTAAATCTGCTCAGCCACAATAAGAGGGAACACACAGGCGACTAGGGGCATGGATATTCCTCTTCCATTTCAGAGGAGGAGCCAGATTGTCTGGACTAATGATTACAACGGCTTTCTTCAGAGCTTCAGCCCACACTCAGAGGTCAACTAATTGCCATTGTCTGATGAGTTCTATCTCTTTCCAAAATTGAGCTGGAGATATTAACTCTCTTCAGGCAATTAAGTGGGTATTCAGATGAGGAAAGGTCTCCATCAGCATTCAGTTCAACAGAACACACATCTCGACTCAAAACATCTCCGTCTATGAATGAGACACCCCACTTTGTTCCTTCCTTATTTTGATCTCCTATACACAGTAATTTCAATCTATCAGGGCCAGTGTTTTCTACTTATGTCTTTCACCCTAAGGATCAACCATCCAACAGTAGGAGTGAAAAAAAAATCATAGAATTTGTTGTCATAGAATATCTGAACTCACTGGTAGAGTGAAAATTCCTGGTGAGTGTACGGCAAGTTTGCACGGTCTCTTGCCCCCAGATAGCTCCCAAAATCTACCCTCTTTAAACTTTTCATTTCTGCTTGGGCACCAAACCTCAGAACGCTTTGCTGATTAGTGTCAAGAGCGGCCTGTCCCCCTGCTCTGTTACTGAGGCATGATTACACCTGGTCAGGGAAAAGATGAGTAAACTAGATACACTCTAATGCAACATATAATTTTCCCCTAAGCAATTAACTGATAACTGACTACCTTCTGGGCCTGATCGCCTTTGTAAAAGTCACTACTGCGATAAAATGTATCAATCATCTTTGGGACTATGAGAGCAGGCATTATATCTCCTGAGAATCCTGTTTTTCTGGGAACTTTCTCTTAGAGTTATAAACAGCCTAATGACCCTTACTCATAAAAAACTGACCTTTACTAAACAATGTTGTTTGCCTCTTAGTTAAAGGTCACTTCCTTAAGGCTAGACCTGAGGTTTTGTAAAAAATACCTATGACAACATGAGTGCCTCTAGCTAAGTTTTTTATGACAATCATTACTACTAGAATTCTAAATTCTGTAGAACCCATATCTTGAAAAATTGTAAAACTTATCTATGAGAAATCATTTACTGCTCTTTCTGGTCCTTGTACCTTTCACCATAAATAAAGCTTGAGAACCAGACAGGGCAGAGATGCCTGCCAGAATGGCAGAGACGCTTGCCAGGTGGGCAGGGGACCCAGAATGAAACTCAAGGCTCTCTCGCTCTCTCTCTCGCTGACACCATCCATCCTTCAGGGGAACCCTGGACCTGCTGGAGCTGGACTCCAGCAAGAATTTTATGTTTCAAAATATAAAAATCCTGTAATCTAACATCCCCCAAAGTGTTTTCCATGAGACATTTATTGGTCTGGAGTTGGGGGTGGGGAAGGGTAGAAAAGTATGCATCAGATAAATTTACAACTCTTATGTTAGTATGTGAATATGCCCAGTAAATTGCTAAAAGAGGTATAGATCATGTATTCATTCTCTCGATTTTATTTGACCACATACATCTTTCTTTTAAAAAGCCCAATAGTTTCTGAAAAACATGAATTCTGATTCAATCCCTTATTTTAGAAATGATGGGACCAAGGACCAGAGAGACTGTGTGTCTTTTCCAAAAACAGAGGGCAAACCTACTTTGGAATGGAGGCACTCTCCACTTTCAGTCTCCATGTCAGAGGACTTCCCACTGTGTGGTATCCACATCATGATAGTAACGGACACTCAGAAATAGTATCTTGTAGCCTTGTGCATCGATCACCAAAGTTTAGTCTCACCGCAGAAATTTTATTTCTTCTTGTAGGTAAGGAAAAGGAAGCCAGAGAAGGTAACATCTTCTTCCTATGTAACTCAGGTCTTTGGGAGGAGGCCAAGCTAAAGACAACATTGAATTTAGCACAACCACCCACTCATAGTAGAAGCATGACCATTTAGTAAAATGGCAATTTAATTCCTTAAGTCTTTAAGTACCCTAGGTGGGAGCTTTTTTTCTAATGAGTGCTCTCAGAGTGCAAGCAAATCAGATCAGTCTCCTATTCCAACTCCTTTACTGACTCGCTGTGTGACCCTGGACGCATTATGTAAGATTCCAGGCCCTGGATTTCCCTATCTGTTAATGGATTCTTATAGTTGCTCCAAGGATTCCATGAGCTAATATATGCTGAGAGGGGCCTGGCACAGAATAAGCATCATATGTGCTCAAAACCCATAGGGCAGGAAACTAGAGCCTAAACCAGAGAGAACTGAGCCCCAATTTACCATGTGATCTCCTAGAAGGAAAAATGAAAGACCATTCCTCTCTATTTATGTACAGTACACGGTCTTAACTAACAGGTCTGTAGAAAATGAGCACCAGCTAGCAGAAAGGATAATTGACTCAGGAATGTAATAGGAACAGAAGTTAATTATCTGTGAATAATCAGAATGACTCTCACAGATCTTCAGACAGATATTTGAAGTTCATTTTTAATTTTTGTTTTGAATATGGTTTTGGCAGAACCTTCTTTTTTTATCATCTTGCAGCCTCCAGCCACACCTTGGGTCAATATTTCAAAGAGCAAAGTTCTGCGTATGCTAGCTATTAAGTAGAACAATTAAGAAATTATCTGGAGGCTTTCAGGGAATAGTTCTGTTAAGAAGTGTTTTACAGTGTATCCAAATAAGGAAAAAAGCCTGGCCCTGCCTTTCATCTGTTTTTGTATCTTTGTCCTAGATGGCTAAAAACCTCCACCAAGAGGAAGGACATGATTACCTCCTCAGGAATGTGGTATCAAATAAATACTGAACTGGAAAGAGTTTGGAAGATCACCAGATAGATTGCTTCTCAAACTTGGCTATGCATCAGAGGCTAAAACCTCAGGTATCAACCTCAGGGATTCTGGTCCAGTGGGTCTGAAGTAGGTTCTCAGAATCTGCATTTTCATGATTAATTCCCCTGTAATGACTCTGGGCCAAAACATGAGAAATACTGATGTAGTCGCCCATCCTTTCAAAGTCATAAGGAGAAAGACTGAGGTCACTCAAGGTGAATCAGTGACAGGATTCAAACTCAAATATGGCTTTTCTGGAAGTATTCAAGTCAATTTTCTTTCTACTATCACAGCCTTGACTTGTAGACTTGTAGAGTGTTAACTAAAACAAAAGGTTCTTGAACTCTCTATTCAGAGAAACAGGTGTCCCTGGAGGTTGGGATAAGATCAATATGGTTGCAGCCTTGAAACAAAGATGTCAGTGAAGGAATGCGCTTGTGTTTTCCCTGTGACTTCATGTAAGGGTACTTGGTAAGACCTGCTTCCATGCCAACATTTAAGGATACTCAACAAGGGAAGACATCTGAGTTACAAGAGAATGAAACAAGTGATGAGCTTGCCGGAAACAAAGACAAATGATTCATATGCATTTAGATTTCCATTCTTTCCAGATCTCTCAACAGAGTTCCTACCGGAAGTTCTACCCTTTGTTAGAGGGGACTCATGTTAAAGGAGCGTAAGGCCTCTGTCTCCCAATGAAGTAAGAAATATGACTATTTCCTTTCCAATAATAAGAACTGGGGGAGGAGCCAAGATGGCGGAGAGGAAGGGAGCTCTGTAAACTTCGTCTGTCCCATCGATCGAGCTGAGAAGGACATTGCTCTCATCTGCAAGAGCGGAAGGAGAAAATACGAACTCCAGAAGGAAGAGAACCTCAAGGATACCTGAGTGAGTGAGTGCGAACTGGGGAGATTGGAAAACGGGCCAGCCCAAGATGGGCAGGGGAGGTGGGAGCCCCAGCCCAATGC
>NC_043704.1:139744114-139763207 GCF_006229205.1 Suricata suricatta
ATGACAGCGAGACCCAAATACTGCTGAGTAGGGAAATAAAATATTCAAAGGCACAGCAAGCAGTGCTCAACGAGCTCTCTAAAGGTGACAAGAGACAGAAAAATAGCAAAAATGACAAAACAAAGGAACTCTCCCCTGAAGAACCTCCCAGAGGAAGTCACAGCCACAGAACTGCTCAAGGCAGATCTAGACAACATACCAGATCAAGAATTAAAAAAAACTTGCCAATAATAACAACTCTACAAATCACCTCATTTCCCATTCTTCCTTGGATAGGGGGAAGCTCAAAAATGAATCAAAGTACAATCAAACAACGATGTTTATCCCATATGTAAAAATATTCAAGTTCTTCTATAACCAGTTTTCCCATTTTCTCCCTTCTGTTTATAGTTTCCACTTGATTATGTGATTAGATGTACTGTGTTTTTGTTTTGGCTTTCCAAAGTTCTCTGTGGAGAGGGACAAATCATAAATTGAAATAGCGTCCATGATTGTTAAAACTTGACCTACACCTGTCAGTTATGGTCCTGTCTTCCCAAAGCTCCTTAAAATGTGACAAATTTAGATATCCACCTTGAGGGGTGCCTGGGTGGTTCAGTCAGTTAAGCGTCCGACTTCGGCTCAGGTCATGATCTCATGGTTCCTGGGTTCGAGCCCTGCTTCAGGCTCTGTGCTGACAGCTAGCTCAGAGCCTGGAGCCTGCTTCGGATTCTGCATCTCCCTCTCTCTGACCCTCCCCTGTTCACACTGTCTCTCAAAAATAAATAAATAAATAACCTCCCCCAAAAAAAACATAGATAGACACCTTGGAATCAAAGTGGCTTCATGCACTACTCAAAAAAATTTTTAATTATTTTTTTTTTATAAGACTAGGGATGGGATCCTGATCCAAGCTCCAGGTTTATGAGTTCACTTGGAGTGAAAAGCTCATACCAAATAAAGGTCACTTTGAGTAATCAGAATCTCATTTCCAGGAATTAAATTGGGGATCAATGAGGAAAATCAAGCATTTGGTCGTGAAAGCTGAACTAAAAGGATTCCCACAGGAAAACCAGCAAGGGCCTTAGGAACATGTGAGCTAGGGGTATAAATAAACAAGGGTTCTAGGCAGCAGATAGCAAGAAGCAAGAAGCTGGAGGGACAAAAAAGATGCAGAAATGTGGGGAGCCAGTAAGCTTGAGCATACAGAAGGTTGAACGGGTTATATGTTGCACGGCCTGAGGGAGAGGAGGTCAAGACAGAAATCCAGGGTACATTTTTCTTTCCAGGCTGTGCCCACTGAGGCCTGGCTGTGCCCACCAGAGGAAGGTGCCCATAGTGGTTCTGGCCACAGGCACTGAGAAAAAAGCGCAGACTAATTCTGAATGAATCAAAAACCTAGAAAAATTTAAGTCCTATTAATAGCACAGAAACTCTTATTGGTGAGGTCCCTAGATCGGTCTGGTTACTGAATGGCCTTCCGGTTCACCCCTCTTGACCCGGGTCTTCTGTGATTCAGATAATTCCTTTGACGCCTGAATGTTGGGTTTTTTTGCAGGTTCCCCTGGGGTGTGGCTAAGATTTGCTTTTCTAATTTTTATGTATATGCTTAAAATAAATCGCTAGAACTTACACTGTGAGTTAGGCTCTTCTTTCAGCCCATAGCATCTACGTACAACAAACACCAAGGTAAGATGGTTTCCATAGCATTCAGCCTCATTTTTCTGGTCTAAAGCTTTGGAATAATAAATATGCTGACATACACGAATTTTCTTCTGTGATTGAAGTGGTTTCCTGCGGCCTGTGGGAACAAATTGCCACAAACCTAGTGGCCTACAACACAGGTTTATTATCTTATGGATCTGTGGGTTGGAAACCTGATGCAATTCTCACCAGGCTAAAATCGAGGCATTGGCAGGGTTGTGTTCTTTCTGGAGACTCTAGCAGAGAACCCCATTCATTTCTGTCCCAGCTGCTAGTTTATCTGCATTCCTTTGCTCTCCGCAGGCCACCTTCCTCCACCTCCAAAACCGGAATTACATCATTCCAAACTTTGCGCCCACTGTTCCATGGCTGGCTCTGGCTCTTTTGCCTTTCTCTTTCACTTCTAAGGACCTTGTGATTACATTGGGCTCATCTAGATAATCCAAAATAATATCTTCACGTCAAAATCCTCAATTTAG
Organism: Suricata suricatta; assembly: GCF_006229205.1. Taxonomy (NCBI): domain Eukaryota; kingdom Metazoa; phylum Chordata; class Mammalia; order Carnivora; family Herpestidae; genus Suricata; species Suricata suricatta. Next base: position 139,746,277 of record NC_043704.1, read on the forward strand.
TCACATCTGTGGAGTCTCTTTTGTCCTATAAGGTAACATATTCACAAATTCCAGGACATCTTTGGGGACAATTAGTTCTGCCTGTCCCCATGATCAAATAACGGCTTTCTTTTTCTTTTTTAAAAATTTTTAATGTTTACTTATTTTTGAGGCGAGGGGAGAGAGAGGGAGGTGGGGAGATACAGAATCCTAAGCAGATTCCAGGCTCTGAGCTGTCAGCACAAAGCCCAATGCGGGGTTCAAACCCACGAACTGTGATATTAGGAACTGAGTCTAAGTTGGAAGCTTAACTGACTGAGCCACCCAGGCACGCTTTTTCAAATGCCTTCATGAGGATGATCCATTTATCTCCTTTATCTAAGAAAAAAAATAAGAACAAGAAGAAAGACCAAAAGACTACACATAAATGTATCTTTTATTAGGTGTCCTCAGTGGGACAGCAGAGCCTTGAGGGTTTGACCGTTTTCTCTGTCATGATGTCTAACGAAAATGTTCAAGTACACAGAAAAATGGAAAGAATTGTACACTGAACACCTTTATACCAAATATGTAGATTCTATGAACATTTAGCTGTATTTGCTTTAGCACACAGCTATCCGTCTGTCTATTCCTCTATCCATCAGTCTAACTTTTCATGCATCTCAAAGCAAATTGTAGATTTGTAGTGTATGCTCCACTCTGACTCCTATATAATCCGATATATATATCATTCACTAAAGTTCAATGTTAGCTTCTGATCCTTTATTTTATTTTATTTATTTGAGAGAGAGAGAGGGCCCAAGTAAGCGAGGGGCGGGGGGTAGGGGGGAGAGAATCCCAATACAGGCAGAGAGGGAGGGAAAGAAAAGGAGAAAGAGAAGCAGGACGCACCTGAAGTGGGGCTCGTGCTCACCCCAGTGGGGTTTGAACTCACGAACTGTGAGATCATGACCTGAGCCAAAGTCTGATGTTTAACCAACTGAGCCACCTAGGTGCCCCTTTTAATGCTTTTTTTTTAAAGAAGTTTTACATAGAGTGAAATGCACAAATCTTAAATGTACCAATGCACAAATTTTGAAATGTGCATACATCTGTGTAACCTAAACCTTATCAAAATACAGAACGTTTTATCAACCCAGAGAGTTCCCTTTCTTTTTCCTAGTAAGTCCCTGCTCACACTCACTCCAAGAAGCAAGGACTATTCTAATACTTTTCGCCACAGATTTGAGTTTGCTTTTTGAAATTACCATATTTAAGACTAGCTAGAATGAGATCTTAATCAACTACCAATTAGGATCTGGCTTACCCTTATGGCTTGTCTCTTCTCCGTTTCACTGCCAACGTGACCTGTGGCTATTGGTTGATCAATTACCTGGGCTATCTTTGACTGAAACTCTCCACAAATAAAGATTAGGTCAGTACATAAACAAAATGCAAAGCAACAGTAACTCAAAGGTCGAATTATTACCTAATATTGACCAAAAAAAGAGACTTAACCTATCTAGAGAGGTATTCTGTGGGAAGGGGGTAGAGAGGGGAGCAGAGGGAGGAAAGTCTTTCACTGGAATTTAAAAGCTGCTCTCTAGATTATACCCCTTGTGTCCTGATTCAATGCACTAGTTAATTCATATGTAAATGAGCACACAGTTTGAGGCGGCAGCAAAACACACTAGAAGCAGTAGGAGGTTTGGAGTTGGAAAAACCTGTATTTTACATTTACAGCTGTCTGATTTTCATATTTCATGTAACCTTTTAAAGCCTGGTTATATATCCATAGAATAGGAATAACAATGTCTATTTCTTAATGCCGTGAAAATGTGAAGTAAATTAACAATTACTAGCAAAGGATCCGGGACACCGGGACACTCATGCATCATGTATATTATCACTCTACTATGTCATACTACATCATATTAGTACTAGTAGTGTCATCACGTTATTGTGCCTATTAAAATAATTTCAGCCAAAGGAGAAAACCACTCAAAATTTGGAAACTGGAAAATGCTAGACAGTTCCATCCTAATTCTTTTTTGTTGGAGCAAATTTTTGGTTCATTGTGGAACCACGAAGTAATTTCTATAGTCTCTGAACTGCACATGTGTAGGAAAAGACTCTGAAACTTTAAGATTGGAGAGATGCCAGGGAAGGAATCACTTGCTGGTTGATTTCCTGGAGGTCATGCCCGGTCTTGAATTTATTTCTTGGGACATGTCCTTTTTACTCTCCAGAAAATGTCAAGGAGCAAAGCCACAGGTGAAATAATCTGAAAGAAAAACTTATCGAAGGAAATAATGCATGTGATGTTCTAAGTATAAGGTCCCACAATCTAGAGAGTTTAAGTGCAGACGTTCAAACCTAGGCCTCCTTTCTCTTTTATTTCACAGAAGAAAATCTAACTTTAGGAAGCGGAATAAAGGTGACCATCAATGACAGCTCCTAATCAAGGACCCGGCAGTTTGTTTCCTGCCATTTTTAGCAAAAGATCTGTATCCCAGTTTCAGTGGGCAATCAAATACCTAAAGAAGACTCTGGCACTCTCTGATCAGCTTCCATTGCTGTCAGAGGGAGAGAATTTTTGCGCTGAAAAATAGCTCTTGCATCCATCCATGTGTGTAGCAGATCTTTTTGATTTCCTACATTACAGGCCTTTGGGCCACCTTTGACTGCAGTTGCCACTGTGGTGGACAGTCCCAGGCCCCCTGAGAGCTTCCCACCTCAAACACTCGATTGTACCTTTTCTCTTTCTCCCACCAAATCTTTCTCCCAAACTAGGGGAGCCTTTCTACTCAGTGTGACTAGAGTCCAGAAGTACATGGGAGTTGATGCCACAGACGCCATCATCAATAATCCTGAAAGGAGGGGTACCGGGGTGGCTCAGTCGGTTAGGCGTCTGACTCTATTTCAGCTCAGGTCACCATCTCACAATCTGGCTCAGAGCTGGGTATGAAGCCTACTTGGGATTCTGTCTCTCCCTCTGCCCTTGCCCTGCTTCTGCACGAGCAAGTACGTGTGTGCTCTCTCTAAAATAAAATAATAAAATAAAATAAAATAAAATAAAATAAAATAAAATTTTTTAAAAATAACGATGAAAGGAGATCCAGAGTCAATGGATAAATGCCTGAGTCTCCAGGTATTTAGACTGACAATTCTGGGAAGCATTCTATTCTAAGAGGTCCCATTGCTTAGGGCAATGACCTTAATGCAACTTCTCTTGGACATTTCCTACCTTCCGGTTTTGTTATCTCCTAGCTCTCCCACTTGACTTCCTGGGATGACCTCCCAGATAAATGATCTGTTCCTGGATCTTTGTCTCAGTCTCCGCTTTTGGAATAACCCAAAAGAAGCTAAGGTCTTTTTATATATATATCTCTCTCCCTTGTCACCACCCTAGTCCACGTCCCATTATCTTTTGCCTTAAATATTATAATAACCTCCCAATGGATTTGCCTCTCTTACTTCAAATGTATTCTCCCCACAGCAATCAAATGATCTTTTTAAGTGATATCACATCACTGCTGTGCTTACAACCTTAGAAGTTTGCCTTTCTCACCTAGAACAAATCTCAAATTCCTTATCATGGCTGGTAGAAGCTTTGATGTTCTAGTCCAAACCCAAACCCCAAACCTCATCTCATACCTCTGCTCACATTTCATTACATTCCAGCGACTATTCCCTTCCTTCTGCCGTGACAATGCCAAGACCGCGTGCCCCTCAGGGGTGCTGCACACACTCCTCTCTTTGCCTGGAATGCTCATCTTCCAGATACTTGAACGGTGAGCTCTCTATATGACCATCGAATTCCCAGTTTTCAGGTCCATCCCCTTGTCAGAGGGGACTCTCCAGTTCTCAAGAGCCTTGTGAATTTCCTCCATAAACCTTGATGATACACATTATCATATTTATTTGTTTACTTGTTGACTCGCTACCTCTTCCCACTGGGATGAACATTTATCAAGAATGAAGACTTCTAGTTTCTCACTGCACCACACAACACATTTCAGGGCACAATACATTTCTTTTTTAATTTAAAAAATGGTTTAAATGGATATAAATAGACAATTTTTAAAAAAGAAACACCTAAAAAAACAATTCAAAAGTATTCTCAGGGAGCATGGAGGTTCTGTTGGTTAGGTATCCAACTCTTGCTATCAGCGCAGGTCATGATCTCACAATTGTGAGATGGAGCCTCAGGCCGGGCTCTCTGCTGAGTGTTCAGCCTGCTTGAATTCTCTCTTGTGCTCTCTCTCTCTGTCCCCCTTTCTCAAAATAAATAAATAAACTTTTTTTTAAAGTATTCTCTTTTGAATGATCAAAGAAATGTGGTTTAAAACAATGAGATATTTCATATAATAAATCCAAATGAATGTTTCTCTGTTGTTTTTATTATTATTCGAAACAGGGAGAGAGCTGGGGAGGACAGCAGGAAAGACAGAATCTGAAGCACTCCACTGAGTGTGGAGCCTGACTCGAGGCTTGATCCCAAGACCCTAAGACCTGAGCCAAAATCAAGAGTCAGAATCTCAGCTGACTGAGACACCCAGATGCCTCAAATGTTTTATTTTTAATAACGCAGGCCAGGGTACAGTAATTCTCTGTAAACAGGTACAAACCTTTTAGAAAACAATTTAGTAATAGGTATCAATAATAATAATGTGGTCACACCCTTTGACATGATCGTATTACATTTGAAAATCTATTCTTTTTTTAAGTATTTTATGTCTTTATTATTTTATTTTGAGAGACAGAGACAGAGAGTGAGCAGGGGAGGGGCAGAGAGAGAGGGAAACAGAATCTGAAGCAGGCTCCAGGCTCTGAACTGTCAGCACAGAGCCCGACACAGGGCTCAAACCCACGGACTGTAAGATCATGACCTGAGCCGAAGTCGGTTGTTTAACCGACTGAGCCACCCAGGTACCCCTGAAAATTTATTCTAAGGAAATGATATAATAAGTACACAGAAAATCTCTATTCATAAGGAGTTTTATTGAGGCTATATTTGCATAGTACATATGAGAACAGATAAAGAAATCATGCAATGTGCATTTGTATGAAGAGAAATTAAGAACAACGGCTACAGAAGCAAAGCAGCAACACGCCAAAATAACCATGCTGTCAAGTTACATTGAGAAGGATACCAAAATGCATATATCCGATGGTTGCAAATATGAAAAAATACATGAAAAAAGAAAATATACAAAAATGCTTACAGAGACACGTGAGGAAATTAAAATGGATTTTTTAAATTTTACTTTCCAAATGTTTTGCGTTTCATTACTTCCACAATAAAAATAAATACCTGTCCTTATTGGAAAAAGTTGTTTTGCAAAGAGAATCAGACAGCTCATTAATTTACTCTTCCAACATTCAGTCCCCGGTATAGGTGAGAAACTGCTAACTGTTCCGGGTTTGAGAACGCAACCACCTCAACAAGAGAAAATAGACCCACTACCAATGCAAAGTATGGTGTGGAAAGGACTAAAGGGAGGTACATAGTACATAGGCATTTGTACGAAGACTAAGTGAGCTCAGAATCGTCTGTTACACACCCCGAAACCTCACAAGCCCATTGCAGATGTTCCTGGTTTGTGGCTTTTGGAAGAGGCTTCTCCTCTATGCAATGACTTAGGTGTCAAGTGCTTTGCATTTTTGTTGCTGGCACCTTCCAAGGTCTCCTGAGGAGTGTACAAGATCTAGGAGGATGCACGGGAGACGCTCGATCATCTCTGCCTGAAATGATACATCATGTCCACTCACATTTCATTAACTCAAATGAGTCAGGGCGCCTGGGTGGCTTAGTTGGTTAAGCGGCCAACTTCAGTTCAGGTCGTGATCCCTTAATTCGTGGGTTCGTGCCCTGCACTGGGCTCTGTGCTGACAGCTCAGAGCCTGGAGTCCATTTCGGATTCCGTGTGTCTTTTTTTCTCTGCCCCTCCCCCACTCACTCTGCCTCTCTCGAAAATAAATATTTAAAAAATTTAAAAAACGATAATAATAAAAGCAGGGAGCTGGAAATTTAGTGCCTGAAGGTATGATGGCTCTACACAGTGCAAAGTGTAGGGGGGCCACGTAGTTCACAGGAGGCAGTAGCCCTGTCACAGGAGGCAATCTGAAGGGGCCCTTGGAGCCAGAATCCGGCTTTCAAAGCTCCACTGTCAAATAAAAAACAGTCACATTTACATAAGCATAATATCACATTTGCATAAGCATAAATATCCCTTATTCTAAAGAATAATTGCAAGAGGAGGGCATGGACAATAGCAGCAGGTAGAATGCTCAGACCATGGGTCTGCAAGTGTCTGAGTTAGGTGGAAAGAGGCTTTTCTTTAAGGAAAAGTACTGCGGCTTGAGAGAGGACAGTATGGGAAGTGGGGTGAATAGGTGGACAAGGCCATGCCCCGCCAGTAGAGCAGAGACTGCTTTGCCCCGAGGTCAGCCTGTTCTTGGGAGGGGCTCTTAAGAAGGGGTTTGGGGTTGGCTCTGGGTGAGGCTGGGTCAGACACCTTAGGGAGGAACAGAAAGTTAACCAAAGTGTGTGGTTAACAAAGATTTTGTTCTGAGTAATCACAGGACAAACCATTCAGCTGGTTGTTTGTGGGGTGAAGAGTGGGAATTTAGAGACTGTGTGTCTGGCCTCATCATAGTTGAACAGAGAAGCATCTGTCAGTCTTCTGTAAGTCACATGAGGAAAGGTGTTTCTTTGCAATAAGCCAGTTCCAGGAATACAAAAGGAACTTCAGAATGGCTACTGGTTTTCAGGAACATAGCACTCTGATAAAATTCAACATTCAGCCTGGCTCTCTAATTCCTAGCAGGATCCCTTGAGGCAAACGATTCTAAATTCTCACCAAATTTATTTCCTCTTCCTGCCGGGGCATAAGCTATTCAAATCTTCCAGCCACAGGACCCCCTTTCAGACAGTAGGAAATGGATCCGAGTGAAAGTAATAGGTGCCATTTTCTAGGATTGGCCCCAATACACTTCCCACATGTGACCATTTATCCTTTATCCCCAAGCCAGCAAGCTCGGAAGCTTCTTGTTAAAGACAGCAGAGCCGCAGGATGCGAAGAGCCAACAGCCTCAGTGCTGCCTCCGTGCTTATCAGGAACCTCATTTAGGCTTTACATACATAAGAGGTAAGCTTCCAATCCGTGAAGCTACAGAGATTATTTTTTGTTTGTTTTGTTGTATTTGTTACAGAAGCTAACATCCTTTAATCTTCCTAAACCTTGAAAGGTTTTGGTTTAAATATTTACCAAAAACTTATTAACATCAAGCCTGGCACATGGCAAGCCCTCAATAAATGTTAGCTATCACTATAAATATCATTCAATATTAGGATGGGAAGGCTTGGCTGACGAAAGGGCATTTGAGTTATGCTTTGAGGTGCGGGGAGGATTTCCACTGTCGAGAGATCAAAGGGATAGCATGTCCAGCAAGATTTATGAGGTGTGAAGGGCTAGAGCCAAAGAAAGTTCGGAAAATGAGATTGGTCATTTTGGTCTCACCGAGTAGTAAAAAAGATGGAGACCGTTAAAGGTGAAGCCGATGGGAAAGTAGTTGCCACCTTAGACTGCAAAGTCTTGATTTAAAAAGGATGTTTGAGTGACACCCAAGCATAGGAGAAAGAGTACTAATATGCATATTCAGGGCACTGAGTGATTTGTCCCAACTCTTTTTTGTAAAGAAAAAAGAATCCTGCTGATAAGTGCTGAATTCATTAAGAAACCTTAGGCTGTTGCAAGGTAGGGGAAGTGGCCCAGTGAAAAAGCACTTTGTCATCAGAAGTGTAATTAAAGAGCAAGGCATGACTGGCGGCAGCAGCTGGGGACAATGGCTTTCTATTCGGGACAGACCTCTTTGAGAGTATGATGGAAGCTAAGATCCCCTTCCCAAAAAAGCGCACATGAACCTAAGTACTAGGTCCTCTAAGTCCATCCATGGACCCCAGGTTGAGAATCCCTCCATCAGAGAAATTCAAGAGAAGAGAAAAGAAGCCACCAGGATCATGCTCAGTGTGGTGTCTGGTTGAAACATAACAGCTGAATGGGTTTTCCTTTTTCCATGGTGGCAGATGCATCATGCTGTTGGCACCAACAGGGACGGTAGCAACTTGACACTGTGTGAAGGACCATGGTGTGCTTTTCAGCATTATCGGCCATGGCTGGCCTTGGACAAGAGTGTAGAATGCCTGTGACTCAGTCTCTTCATCTATAACATATCTGCAAGGGACACCTATGAACCTATTCTCTAAAAGTGTGAATGGTTCATTGCTATACAAATTAATGCTAGCTATTCTTTAAATAATGCTTATGGGGTTTTCTCTTTTGCTTCCTCTAGACCTGCAGTGTTGCCTCGGTCTCTGATTCTTCAGAAGCATGTATTGAATGATTACCATGAGCCAAGTATTTACCTGGGTGCTAAGGACACAGCAGCAAACAAGAGACTGTCAACCCTCAAGAATTACCACACACTAGTGATATTTCTTCCCTGAGCTTAATCCCACTGTCTTCTGTTGGGTTCCCCAAGAGAGGGACCCTGCAACAAGGATCGAAGTGTTAGTAGTTGATTTGGGAGGTATAGGAAACATCAGTCTGGCAGTCAAGTGTAGCCCAGAAGAAAGGCAGCAAACACTGAACACATGATCAATACCTCTACCCCTGTGGATTCATCCCCTGGGGAATCTTGGGAAGACTGGATAACCCACGCTTCAGAGTTGTCTCACCTGAGGAGAAGGAATCGGCTTCCCGGGAAGGGGGCGGGGGGGGGGACTGGTTCTCCGCACTCCCAGCCTGCCTTGCAACTGGACCTTCTCCAGCTTCTGAGAAAGTCTCCAGGGGAAGAGAGGCAGATGTTGGCTGATGAAATTCAACTGAAGCTCAATGAAGTGGAGAGACCCAAGGGACGGGAGCAGAGTACAGCTCTAGGTTCTAAGATAGCAAATCCCTTATTCATTAGCTTTGGGGGCACAGGGTTTCCTGAGCCCTGTCTGAATTAGTAATAGAGATCTCTAGCTGAAGGACAAATATGTAGGCTTTATTCCAGTGATGACCTCTATAGGTGACTCTGCAAACATTTTTTCTCATAAAATCCATGGAGATGTTTAATCCCCGTACACAAGAGAAGGACGAAAGGAAGAACCAGGCCATGCATTTAATAGTTACCATGTATTGGATCCTTAGCATGAGTCAAACATTGGGTTCGTTGCTTTCTATGCGCTATTGTCTGTTAACAACACTGCCAGTGAGGTACTACTATTTCCGTAATGAGGCAAGGAAACTAAGGCTTTGAAGGGTTTAATAAATGGCGGAGCTGAGACTTGAATCCAGAGATTTCAGATATAATCCAGAGAAAACATTCTTAACCACCACATTAGATTGTGCTACGTTGGAAGAAGTGAATTTAGACCTCCCGTACAGCCATGTTCTTTCCCATGGCACTGGCCCAGAAGTGCAGGCTGACCTCCAGGGACCATCAATGCTGGGAAGACAGAAATCTGGAAACCGGGTACAGCAGAAAGTCCCAGAGCAAAAGGAAATGAACAAACATCAGGGCCCCTTCCAACAGGAGAGAAATCTTCAGGACGAGGGCCTTTGTGCTCAGCTTGGCTTCTTCTCTGAATATTAGCTCCTAGAATTGACCATCCTGGAAACCACAGGAGCCTGGGACATCCCGCTGCCAGCCAGGAAGGGTGAATGAACTAACAATGTTATCCGCGCTCCAAGAGGAAGGGCGAGTTCAAAGTGATGTTCATCCCTTCGGGCAGCCATCTGTCTCAGCAACTCAGCGTTTTCTAACAAAGTCTCTTTTCTCTTCTCCACCTTCTTCCCTCTTCACTCCTTCTTCGCTCTTTAGGTAAATGTCTAATAAGTATTCTCATCTCTCAGGCTGAGTTCAGACATACCTAACAGGTGATGCAATAGAAGTACGCAGCTGTCTCTGGCCTTTCGCGGAACCCAGAGGGAACTGACATTTCCCTCAAAGGCTGTAATGGCTTCTGGGCCCTGCCCAAGGGCCCGACCTTTCAGTACCCTCTGCACATTATCTCATCTACTCATTACAATGGCCCATGAGGGTCTATTATTCCCCTCTTTCAGATGAGGCATGGGGCTTTCTCTGATCATGATGTTTGGGTTTCCTTGTTGTTGTTATTTTGTTTCTCTAAGACTCTTCACAAAATAGCCATTCAGGAAAGCCATGCATATAGCTGTCAAAACCTCTCCCATTGGGCCAGCAGAAGACTACCTGACCTTCGGGGAAGAGAGATAAGAGTGGACAGTGTTCTGTATACAAATATAAACTTCATAAATCCCTTCTGTGGATGAAAATAGATCAGAGATTAAAGCCCTGGATGTGTAACTTTCTAGGTTAATGGCTTTGATTTTAGGCAGACACATTTGGCTGGTTTCATCGGAGTGCCTCCCTAGGCGGGAGCTTGTGTGCAGATTATTAATCAGCTTTGCATTACATTGGAGCCGCATCTAATTCCCTGAAGAATATGCAGTGAGAGCGAAGTAGCAAACGGGATCCTGGGGAGATATGTGCCCCACGCAGAGTCCTAAATGCTGCTTTCTGTGAGCCTAGAATATAAAGAGAAAGTGGGGAGTCCTCCTTGTTCCCTGGGGGTCCCTGCCTCTTCTGAGCAGCATTAAGACTCTTTCATGTCCCACGGAGGCAGGAAGAGCTCAGATTATTACTCACAGCAGCCACGTCCCTTCAAATACTCAGCTGCGAATGCATACATCCTGATGGTTCAGCATCACCTGACACCAATCTGAAAACTGCGTCTCTTTCCTCCTTCCTGACCTTTATTTCCAAAAAGAAATATCTAAGAATCCTTTGTTGCCTACTGTGATGCCTGATGCACAATTAATGTCCGATAACGGATGGCCAGATAGATTCATGAGTGAATGCAATTATGAAACAATGAAGGAATGAAAAGCTAAGCTCCCTTCTTCATTGAGTCCCACATAGAGCACTAGGTCAGATATCCTAGCACTAGACTCCAGCCTCTTCGTTGCTTGGGGATGACCCCCACAGGCTTCTGAACATTGTTGAAAAGCAAACTCAGAATGGTAATGGCTGTCGTGCTCAAGCAGCATCATGATGGTTTAACAGATGAGACCTAGGAAGGAAAACGTCACTCCACACAGGAGGAGAATTTCAGATTTTTTTTTTTTTTATTATTCTCATAGTGCGAAGCCAGTGATCGTGATTTCTCTGTCATTTTCTCCTAACTCACTTGTCAGGGTAAACCTCTTCAAGCAAGTCCTGGGACTCCTACTCCTAAGGAATCGGCATGCTAATTAATTTAGATAACCATCCAAGTCATAAGTAATATATGTAGAGACTGGCTTTCCAAGACCAGGCCCATTTTTCTAAATAATGGTGCAGCAGGAATTTGGTGTCATAAATTCACTAAGCCGTGATCAGACTGATGTAGGCTGAGTGCCACCGTTCATTCCCTTCTGTGCCTAGGAGTCTAAAAGTTTTAATCGATCCAGATCCTAAAGTGGCTGAGATTTTCTCCATGTAATTAGCGGTGCCAGAAGGAAAAGCAGCATTCCGCTGGTCTTGGCTTCAAATTCATAGTATGTTAGAGCTGGAAGAGAATTGAGAGATGATTCAACCTAGCTTCTAGATTGTTACTGGTTCAGAGAGTTTTAATACGGAAACGTACCTGCTCTGGGTTCTTCCTTTTCTCTGTTACTCACACACCTCCAAAGATGATTTGAAAATTAAGTCTACCTTATTCTCTGAGGACAGACCAAATGATCATTCAGTTATAATGGTTCTAGGCCTGGGCTAAATATGCTTTCAACCTTTATTGGGAAAGAAAGGGAAGATCCTGAGAAAGTTTCCATATCAGGAGAGGTTAGCTATTGGGGAGGGGCTGGGTGAATGGAACTCACCATGTTCGCTGCATGACTCATGTGTCTGGGATCTTCCTGGGTCCTACGTGGCTGCTATCTCATTCCTACCTGGTTCTCACCTAGTACCTCTAGCTGCTGAGGCTTCACTTGGATGTGAGCATTCATCACCCACGTTGGAATGCCTTTACCAACAGTGCCTCCCGATGGGTGGCTCATAAGGACTTAACTTTGCCAGGACGCATCGCCGCCTCAAGGACTGGCCATCAGGAGTGACATGAAATCATGACCCACAATCTACCTGGAATTACTCCCTGTGGATGCTCCCTGAAACACTAGCAGGAACCTGGGAACCTGGGAACTCAAAAGAAAGAGGTAAAATTCTATCATTGGAAGAGGCTGAGATGAAAATCTCAAGGCCTCTTGAGCTGTGTGATAACTGTTACTTCGGTAATGCCTGATTTTATAAAAACTAGTTTTCAGAGAGGATCTTCTGATTTGTTCAGGTCACAGGATAACAACAGAGCCAAACCCAGGATCCAAGTTGCCGGAGTCCATGGGCCTTAGGCCTTCTTTCACTGGACATAAGTACTGTGAACGTAATTTCTCTATTTGGTAGTGCCCATCTAAAATATTTCTTTTTTTTAATGTTTATTTTTGAGAGAGAGAGGGAAACAGAGGGTGAGCAGGGGAGGGGCAGAGAGAGGGAGACACAGAATCCGAGGCAGGCTCCAGGCTCTGAACTCTCAGCACAGAGCCGGACCTGGGGTTTGAACTCACAGACTACAAGATTATGACCTGAGCTGAAGTCGGCCGTTTAGCCAACTGAGCCACTAAGGAGCTCCTAAAATATTTCTTTAATAAACAGAGGAATCGCCTACAAAGCTCAGGCTAGGCAATCCCACAGTCGAAGTGACTTGTAGGTGGACAGACTCCCTGGAAACATTGGACTGTCTCACACACAGCACTGGGGGAACACGCTCCCATCACACTGTGTGGGAACCCCGTTTCTTGGGGCCCTCGTTCTTTCATCTTAGACTCTGCTTATCAAATCAAGACAGCTTCTCCTACCCATGATCTCTCTGAGATGATATCTATCTATCCGGAAATTTTAAATCAGAGTCTGCAATTCTGCTACTTTAGTTTAAAAGCTGGGCACCATGTTCAAACAGGGAGACCCTCCTCTGAGTCACTTCTGTACTTGAGATGTCTGTTCCTTTTTCTGGTTACTTTCCCTTCCAGGTAGCATCAGTCTTGGTCTTTAGGAGAACACGTTTCTTTCTTATATGCTTTGAATATAATGTTCTGCTTTGGGCTTGGCAACTGCTCTCTCCTTTGATAACTCTCTATAAAATTATTATTATTATTATTATTATTATTATTTTATTATCAGGAAGAAACCTCATGGTAAAAATGCAGAAAAGAGTTCTGCAAAATCAGAGGCCAAATTAACCATTTTTCTGTTCCAGTAGATGGACAGAAGTGCAAGACCAGTAACGAACTTGGGGAATTGTAGCTGATGTCACTTGAAGGACAAACTCTTGACGATTTTTCAGCACCCCTAGGTATATCAGGTATATTGGGTTACACGGAGCTTCCCCTGTCCCTTTTCTCCAACATCTTCATAGATGGACACACGGTTGTGGGGTATCAAAGGTCATAGAGCATCGTCCTGAGGAAGAGTGACATCAACCAGCTGGTCCAGAAAAAGAATAAGCCTATGACTTGGAAGGCAAAGAAGGTTGCTATTAACTGCCAAGTCAGCTTCTGTACTAGGTCTCACCATGTGGTTTGTCTTATATCCTCACAACCTGCAGGGGGTGATGTTACTTCCTTTCACGGTTCTTTTCAGGTTCATTAACAAGTTAAGTGTTTATGTATTCATTCAAGATAAATGTAATGAGTATGTGCTCAGCATGAAAGGTGCAATAATGAAAGACACACCTTCTCCATAGTGGATGCTGCAGTCTGTTTTCTACTGAGCAAATAGAGAATCAATAAGTAAATAAAATTTAAAAAAATAATTGCAAATTATGATCGGTGCTCTTTAAACAACATAGAGTTACCTCCAAGTGCATAGTCCACAAATAGTTGAAGCAGCCTTCCAATCCGTGTGTTTACTGACCCTGGGTTTGTGTTCTGTTCTTCATGGCATCTTGTTTTCTAATCTAAGAGATGGAGCTGAACATCCCCAAATTATATTTGGCCATGAAAATAAAGAGGGGGTGTGACATAGTGGAGTATCCGTGCAGCTCTACAACCCAGTAGGGGTTTTCTGTGCCTCAATGGGAATTCTCTATAGGTTTGAGTGGAGTCTGCTTTTTCTTTGTGTCACTGAGGGGTCTCACTGAGGCTACCCTTCAAGAGTTAAGGAAAACTGGCTCAATACCAATCACATGCCTTGTGGGAAGTCAAGAGTTTTCTCTGAGGTAAATTCCTGTTCCTGCTTTATCCTTATTTTCACTTGTCCTTTTGTGACTAGACTACTCACTCAATACTTTTTGCTCCAGCTTGACCCAGAAAGGGACTCAGTCCCCTTTCCTTAATTTCACTTTGAACTTATCTTATGATGGTTTCTATGTTTCACACATTATAAGGGGCAGTGATGAATGTTTACACTGCAATGAAATAGAGACAGACAGAGAGTGGCAGAGAGATAGAGAGAGAGAATTAAAATTGGACATTCAGGGTGCCTGGGTGGCTCAGTTGGTTAAGCATCCAACTTCAGGTCATGATCTCACGGTTCATGGGTTCGAGCCCCCTTGCCCCATCTGTCTCTGTACTGATAGCTTGGAGTCTGGAGTCTGCTTTGAATTCAGTGTCTCTTTCCCAACCTGCCTGCCCACCATATTGCCTGGCTTCCTCTCCCCCCTCACTCCTGCCCTTTTCCAATTTCTTGTTTATTTCTTGTGTAAAACATTTGCATAGAGCTTTTTTCTTCATGATGCTATTGGTTTCCGAGGCACCTCCTCTGGGTTTTCTTCCACCTAAGTATTTTATCAAGGCCCATGTCAAAATTGATATTGCTCTTTTCTCTCCTTAAGGGAAACTCTGCTGTCAGCTCTTCAAACAACGCTATTTTTCACCCTGCTGCGTTTGTTTGGACGCCCGAATTACAGTATCCAACGCAAGAAAAGGGTTCAGCAACAGAATCAGAACTCACTTTGTACTTAAAGAGTATGAGAGAAAGAAAAACAAAGTTACAACTCACTCATCCCAGCATGCTGAATCTGGGCTCTGTATGTCCCTGAAATAACCTCAGTAAGAGCTTTCCTCCCTGCTCCCTCCTTCACAGGCGTCAAAGCTAACAATCACGTCCGCGAGGGAGAAAAAGGCAGGACAGATGACATTCACAGACGCATGCCTTGTAATTGTGTCATTCTGTCCTTGTCCCCGGGGAGCAGCAGCAACTGAAAACCATCCACCAGCCTGGCCCCGCCCTTCAGGGCCACATGAGAAGGAAAAGCAGCGGACACCGGGCTTCTTAGAAAGCATTGTCCTTCCGTGAACATGGACTCCTTGCTTCCCCAATTCTCTGGATCAGTCTTGCAGACGGAGCTGCTTCACTGAGGATTTGGGCGCCTATGACACACTCTACACATTCTACACATCCGCTGGGCAGACACATTAACCATCTATCCTGCTTCAGTTCACCTAATAAATTAATAGGCATCTAATCTGTAAATGCGCCAAGACAGAGCCTCAGAAATGAGTGATGGGAAATACCACTTGGCTGCAGGTGTCTGGCTCAAGTTCAGCATTGAGAGTATATGTCTTACTAAATATCTCATTGCCTTGGGGGACGCAGAGAAATCTGCTAAGATTCACAGACACATCACACACATTTCCCCAGGTCGTTTGGTAAGGTGGTTAAGAGCCCAGACTCTGGAATCAGACTGCCTGGATGAGTGTCCTGTCTTTACCATTCAAGGCCTCAGTGGTCCTGAACTACTCATCTAGACTTTTGCATGCTTCATTTTCTCATCTCCGTTTCCAGTATAATTACAGTAACTACCTCATGGAGCTCTTGTGAATACATGTGTAACACACGAGGGACGGTGTCTGGTACATGGTGGCAATAAATATGAGTGATCATCTTCATATAGACCAGCAGATTCCAATTACCTCACAGATAAAGTATCTTACTTCCATATACTTGTGTTTCTAATTGAGCTAATGGGAGACTGGGGACGTGCAACAAAACGCCAGGAGCACTCAGAGCCACAAGACAAATGTAGTTCATGTGCCTAGAGTATCAGTTAGACTCTAAAGAAGTAATTTAGCAGAACAAACACACCTATCTGTATCAACATGAATAGATGTCAAAAATGTCATTTTTAAGTAAAGAAGGCAAACTATAGAATTGTGCTCAGTGTAACTATTATTTTTATTTTCATTTACTTATTTATTTATTTTTGTTTTTTAAAATAGTTTTGTCAAATTGGTTTCCATATAACATCCAGTGCTCTTCCACACAAGTGCCCTCCTCCATCACCACCACCTCTTTTCCCCCTCCTCCTCCCCCTTTAACCCTCGGTTCATTTTCAGTATTCAATAGTCTCTCAGGTTTTGCGTCCCTCTCTCTCCCCAACTTTCTTTCCCTCTTCCTCTCCCCCTGGTCCTCCATTAGGTTTCTCCTGTTCTCCTGTTAGACCTATGAGTGCAAACATATGAGATCTGTCTTTCTCCACCTGACTTACTTCGCTTAGCATGACACCCTCGAGGTCCATCCACCTTGCTACAAATGACCATATTTCATTCTTTCACATTGCCATGTAGTACTCCATTGTGTGTGTGTGTATGTATATATATATATATATATATATATATATATACATACATACATCAGGTGATGGACATTTAGGCTCCTTCCATGATTTGGCTATTGTAGAAAGTGCCGCTATGAACATTGGGGTACATGTGCTCCTATGCATCAGCATTTCTCTATCTCTTGGGTAAATCACTAGCAGTGCTATTGCTGGGTCATAAGGGAGTTCGATGGATAGTTTTTTGAGGAACCTCCACACTGTTTTCCAGAGTGGCTGCACCAGTTTACATTCCCACCAACAATGTAGGAGGGTGCAC
>NC_043704.1:139763307-139766073 GCF_006229205.1 Suricata suricatta
ATGTCTTCTGCCCATTTCTTCACTGGGTTATTTCTTTTTTGGGTGTGGAGTTTGGAGAGTTCCTTGTAGATTTTGGATACTAGCCCTTTATCTGATATGTCATTTGCAACTATCTTTTCCCATTCCATCAGTTGCCTATTAGTTTTCTTGATTGTTTCTTTTAAAGCACACAAGAAAGGTATCTTTTCCAACATACATAAATGAGTATAAATCTATAAGGATAAACCACAAACAAGTAGTGATTCTTTCCAGAAGTTGGGAGGAGACAGATTACCAGTGATGGTCAAGGGTGGCATCAGACTATAATGTTCTGATTGTCTTTCAAGGGGGAGAATAGATTTATATATTGTTTCTTAAATGAGATTTTCTCTTTAAAAACTAATTTAAAACATTATTTCATTTTATAACAAGCCCAACTATCTCAAGGGATAGAAAGTGAATACATTTGTATAAATTTTCAAAATGAAACAAGACACGCCAAAGAAGTTTTCCAACTGCAGCGTGAACTAGTCACCGGAGCCTCCTGAGACATACATTTACCTGGTTTTGTTGTGAAAGAAGGTTTAGAAGAAGAGATTACAGAGTACTGTATTGATTGGATGGGATCCCATTCCATTTTCCTCAAACGTGGTTGGTAATGCAAGCATGCATCTGTTTACCCAGGTCAGAATATCAACTAGTCATCTCTTTGCATTCTTTTTGCTTTCAACCCATATCCAAGCCTTAGCTCCTAGATCCCTCTAAAACATGCCCATTTCTTATAATTCTCATGTATGGAAGTCTTCCTCTTCTCTTCCCTGAATGACTCCACATCCTCAGTACTGGTTCCCTTGTCTCCATTCTCCCAACTCCCTCCACTGGCACTGTTGTCCTCGTGATCTTTAGAATGCAGATGCCATCAGGTCATTCTACTGTTTATAACTCTTTGGCAATTCTCCATGAGCTATAATTCATCGAAGCAGCTTTGTAGCAAAGACAAGTCATGACATGATAGGGAAGCTAACTGATCACCAAACTGTTCCTGTCTTCATTACCACAGAGTTGTAGCTTGGAGACAGGTGCCAAGAAGGAAATGCATTTTGTCGTTCACCTTACAGCGAGCTGGGGCCAGGTGACAAAGTCTGGCCAATAAAATGTGAACAAAAATGATGGATTTCTCTATGGCTTGCTTGCTTTCTTTCCTCCTTCCTTTCTTTCTCCTTCCACCATCTGGATGCAGATCACAAGCTCTGGTGATGGTAAGGCCACCAGATGAAGGGGGTCTGGATCCCTGAATCCACATGGAGGCCTGCTGCCAGCTAGTCAGAAACACCTGTCTTAAAGGGTGGCACACACAAAACATAAACTTCAGTTGTAGCTGAGCTACATGAAATAATAAATACATTGATGTCTGCCCCCAGTTTCCAGCAGAGCTCCTAAAGCCCTTGCTATTTCTTAAGTGATAAGATCACTCAGGATGTCTTTTGTTCTACTGAGGTCATTCTGAGCCTTGATTAGAAGCTTTGAATTTTCAAGCCCATCCCTGATGCTCCAGAGAAAGGAGAGAGATGGAAATGGGAGTTAATAATTGTTCATGCCTATGTAAGGAAGCCTCTATAAAATTCCAATAGTAGTGGGCTTGGAGAGCTTTCAGGTAAGTGAACACAAGCACACACACCAGTGCTGTGACACCACCAATTCCACGGGGACAGAAGCTCCTGTGTTCAGCACCCTCCCTCTATACAATAAAACCTCGGGGTGTGAGCATAATTTGTTCCAGAAACATGCTTGTAATCCAAAGCACTTGTGTATCAAAGCAAAATTCCCCATAAGAAATCATGGAAACTCAGATGATTTGTTCCACAGCCCAAAAATAGTTATATAAAAATGATTACAGGTCTGTCCATAGATCGAACTGAGAAGGACATTGCTCTCATCTGCAAGAGCGGAAGGAGAAAATACGAACTCCAGAAGGAAGAGAACCTCAAGGATACCTGAGTGAGTGAGTGCGAACTGGGGAGATTGGAAAACGGGCCAGCCCAAGACGGGCAGGGAAGGTGGGAGCCCCAGCCCAACGCAGGGCAAGCGCGCGGAGCCCGAGAGACAAAGGGAAGAGACAGAGAGACTGAACACGCTCATAGTACTGTCTCTGGGGAAGAGGTAAAGAACGCTTAACTGCGCTTGGAGAGAGAAGCTCACTCCATAGATAACTGCTGGATAGCCCAAATCCTGAACCCAGGTGGTGCAAGGAAGGAACAGCTTCCAGCCCAGCACCATCTTGGCCAGCAGTCGGCGACCGCTGCCACGTCGGTGATAGGGGCGCTCACTTCGACCTCGGTTTTGGGAGTGGGAGCACGCACCTCATTTCCACGGTGCATCTTGCCCCCAGCATTGGCCGCGTGAAACCTGAATCCCAGGTGCCAACAGGGAAAAAATAGCCCCCACTTCTGCGTGATCCCGGCAGGGAATTGGCGGCAGTGGAGACCTGGGTGCCTGCGCACAGGCTACAGGAGCTCCCAGCTCATTTCCAGCAGCTCCCGGCACTGCCTCAGGCAACAGCTGCGCACTCATTCCTCCCCCAACGCTAACACGATCCCCGCTGGGGGTTGGGTCTGAGAAGGTGCGCACTTCACCTCCTGCTGCGCATCTTACCTCAGGCAGGGTCAGCCGAAATCCCAGCTTGAGCCAAGACAAACCGATTCCTCCCTCTAAGAAGCCAGCAACCAAAACAAAAACACCATCTGTGGTAGCATAAAGAGTGCATGGACTGGAACTTTGAACCGAGGC
>NC_043704.1:139766173-139860520 GCF_006229205.1 Suricata suricatta
CTACTTTTTTGCATGGTCCTCAAGCATATTGTAGTATAGAGGTGGAATTTAAGGAAAGGTATTAAGCAGGCTGTGTTTTAGCCTATGAACAAGTAATATATTGTATCATTTATCTTGAATGTATCATAGATAAGCTGCTATATAATGATTGCCACTTCAGATAGCTGTGAAATTAGGTGACTAACTAGTTGTTACTTAACCTTCTAATTTCTGTATAAGTCTAATTACATGAAACAGAAGTTGGTGTTTTGATTTTTTACTTTGCTTCTCTGTTTTGAGTGTCATTGCAACTACTGTATTGTAAATGATGGAAAATAATTGCATATGTTAAAAAAATATGAAACTTTATAAAGTAAAAAAAAATAAAATTTTTAAATTTAAAAAAAAGGAAAAAAATGATTACAATATTGTAGTAGAATACAAAATAATACATAAAATACAAAATATACAGAAAAATAAAGAAATTAACTTGCACCTCCCTTTGAAAACCTTCGTGGCTGGTGTGGGGGAGACCAGAGAGAGGAGGGTGATTGTCTAGGATGACTTTCGCTATTACTAAGGAAATCACTGCTATCTGTTGGCTCAATGGAATCTTTTTTCTGCATGGGGGCCATTATACACACTCGTATGGATGTTGACTACAGTACAGTATTAATAACCTCTTGTCATATGCTGGCAATAAAGCAGCAGAGGAAAGGTCTTTATCTGCAGGCAGCCTGACCTAGAATGAAGCGAAGCATTCCTAGGCTTACTCTCGTATGGAAAAGCAAAGGACTGTCCCTAGGTGCTTTGAAGTGACAAAAATACACTAGTACCGGTTGTGGGCACCTTCCAACGTTCTGAAAGATCACTGATTTCTGTCAAACACTTCAACCTGAGACCGAGCATCCGAGCATGGGAGACGGTCACCTACAATCCCACAGAGAGGGAGAAAGAGAGAGAGAGAGCTATTGGCTCAGTTGTGATCATGTGACACTCAGCATCACATACTACTCGTACTGCAAGACATCACTCATTTGTCAAGTTAAAATTTATTAGAAATGTTAGTGCATCTTGCGGAACACCTGCAGAGCAAGTTACTCGCATTCCAAGGTTTTACTGTATATCTCTTTATATAGCTATTACCTGTATCCTTCATTGTATCCTATAATGAACTAACCGGTAGACTTAAGTGTTTGCCTGAGTTCTATGGCTGTTCTCTCAAATTATTCAAATCTGAAAAGGGGCTCATGGGAATCTATAGCCAAATCTGACAGAAGTTCATGGAGGCAACAGTTCAAGTAAGAACCATCCCATCTTCTTAATCTTCTGCCTCTTCCTTCTTATCCCACCCACCCCCATGGAATCCACAACAGTAGCTGGAGAGGGAAAAAGAGAAGTATTCAGGACCAGGCAGAGAAGTTCTCGTTCACGGACTCACCCCTGCAACAGGCCAATGAGTTTCCCATGCATTCAGTTCAGGGTTTTGAACTAGAACTTCAACTGAAGACTTATTTAGTTACTAAAAACAAACTGTAGTTTACCTTTCTAGTAGTTCAAATGAACAGAAAAGTCATAGACCTGCCAGAATTTCCGTTTGGAGAAGAAAATGATCTCCCCTGAATAAATTTTTAAAATATGGTGGAAAATAAAAAGAAATTTCAACTTCGATTTGGTAACTCGAACTTCAAAGTGCTGCATTTTCCATATACCAGTTTCATCACTACCGGAACCACTAAAATAATCATAATTTAGTGTCAAGGGGTAGACTGTGGAGAAATAGGTTTTCCCACAAGATTGAAATCTGAAGGCAGAAATACCATCCAAACCCGGAGGACGTGACTACACTTTCTCCTTCTGGATAAAGAACCAGTCTTTATGGTGATGAGTAGGATTCAAGAGGTCTAATATTTTTGAACATCCTCTAAAGTTGAGATGTCTAAAATTTCAGCAAGCTCTTTAGACCAACAGCATCATGATCATCTAGGAACCGGTTAGAAATGCAAATTCTCAGGCCCCTCCCCTGGCTTACTGGAATCAGAAATTCAGAGAGTGGTCCCAACATTTTGTGTTTAACAACACTGGCAGATTATTGGCATAAGCTTTTATATCAAAAGGCAGCAATGGAACACAATTTTAGCATTTAAAAAAAAAAAACCCCTCATGCAGCAGGCAGGACACTATCTGAGCGGGGAGAGAATTGTCCCCAAATACAGATGGGGTGGGAGCATGTTGACACAGCTGACAAGTAAAGGCGTGTCGTGGTGGGCAGCCATGCAGGAAATTATGCTAGCCCCCATTCATACATGTTTCATGTGTCCATTAAGCAGTCCAGTGGGAATAAAGTCATATACAAAGATGTATACATTCACACAGGTCAGTGAAATCTCATGTCCATGACTGTTAGGCACAAGCAGGTGTTTAAAAAACTTAGTTAGAGGGGTGCCTGCGTGGCTCAGTTGGTTAAGCGTCCAGCTTTGGCTCAGGTCATGATCTCACAGTTTGTGGGTTCGAGCCCCACACCGGGCTCTGTGCTGACAGCTCAGAGACTGGAGACTGCTTCAGATTCTGTGTCTCCCTCTCTCTCTGCCCCTCCCCTGCTTGCGCTCTCTTTGTCTCTCAAAAATAAATTTAAAAAAAAACATTAAAAAAAATAAAAGAAACTAAAGAAGAAACAAACAAAAAAACCCTTAGATTCTTCACTGAATACTTGAGAGTTCAAGCAAAGAGTTTTCTATATATGAGTCATACAATTGAATTATTTATTAAATGAGCTGGAAGCTTCTAGTCTGTTACACAAATAACAGGCTGAATTGTTTTTCTCTATCTGTCTCTCTCTCTCTCTCTCTCTCTGTTTCTTTGTCTGTCTGTCTCTCTCTCTTACACACACACACACACACACACACTTATTTATTAAAATCTGTACCAGTAGGGGCGCCTGGGTGGCTCAGAAGGTTAAGCCTCTGATTTCAGCTCAGTTCATGACCTCACGGTTCGTGGGTAAGAGCCCTGAGTCTGGCTCTGTGCTGACAGCTCAGAGCCTGGAGCTGCTTTGGATTCTGTGCCTCCCTGTCTCTCTGCCCCTCCCTCGCTCATGCTGTCTCTCTCTCTCTGAAAACTAAATAAATATTTAAAAGATTAAAAAATAATAAGAAATAAAATCTGCACCAATATACAAGTAAGTGAAAAGTTCTAGCTAAAGGTCTACCTAATAAGGATGAACAAGACTCTCAGGATTTTGAGAGAACAGATCTGCCCCATATCATTTATTCGTCATCCTCCCCTTGTTGGGCACCTAGCTGCTTGTACTGACAACATCATTACATTAATAGCTAACTTGTAACATACCTTCTTACATTCTGGGCACATCATGCTAATAGAGACTTTCTCATTTAATCCTCACAATAATTCATCAGGGGCTTACTATTATTATTCTCTATTCCAGAGAGGAAACTGACCTTTATTAACACCCAAGTTACCTGGCTAGCAAGTTGTAGAACCAAATCACCCACCCAAGCAGTTAATTGTTCTTTTAACAGTTACACTATAGGCTTCCTGCGAAGCTGAGAGCGCTTTATACATTAGTCTCTAATAACAGGTAGTCTGCTGGTTGCACACAGATTATCAATTTTCCATCTAAAAGGTATCAAGCCCTGCTGCCCCCATTTTCTTCTTGTGAGAACTGGGGCAAGGTACCGGACCTCACTGAGTAGACCGATGTTTACTCTTCCGAGTCAGAAGGCTGTGATAAAAATTATGCAGAGCATGTGCATAGCACGTGGGTCCCTAGGTGGAAGGGCCATACAATTCTTCCAAATGCTTTGAAGAGCAAGGAATGTACCACCACCAGCCAGTTCTGACTCCATCAAGGCAGACCTGTAAAGTCAAAGTGTGGGGGAGGGTTATCATACATATTTCCAACTTGGAAATTGGTTGGCTTAATGGTATCTTCCATGAAAAAAACGATGGACTTGTACATTCAATTCACAAAGACTCGAAGAACACCAACATGCCCCCAATCACAGTAATGAGCGTGCAGGAGTCAGAGGGCTAGGAGCTACTATGGACCAGCCTGAGCATCCAGCCAGCCACTGTAATGGGATTCTATTCACATTGCCTTAATGAATCCTCATGACTGTGAGTTTGATATCATCGTCATCGTGTTCTAGATAAGAAAATGACAGCATTGGTGGGCTAATCAGCTTGTCCATGTCACAATGAGAAGAGCCGGGATCCGACCCAGGCCAGCCTTAGTGTAAATGTTCAAACTATTCCCAGTAAATTGAGCTGACTCCCCAGTATAATGGCGTATAGAGATTATGCATCATTTTGGAAACAGCTAACGTTCTGTCCTTCGTCATTAATGTAAATGATCGCTAACTGTAAATATTTATATCACGTATGTTTCCTCTGTAGAATGTATTGTCATGAACAATGAGTTCCCCTTACTTGGGCTACAGACTTTTCTTATGTGTGGGACTCGATGAATGTTTCCTGATTTTCGGTCATGTGTGCCACCTTCATGACTTGTGCTGCTTCCAAGTGATACCTGTAAGGGACCACCAGTGTTCCTTGCCATGGATAGAAGGTATATACAGAAATTAAAACAAAAAGAACTGAACAAAGGCATTGGGCCCTAGCTACCTGCTGTTTCTTCTCTTTTGGTGAAAATGGAGATCGACAAGTTTTGGGAAAGGGTTAACACATACTCGCATTAACCTGAAACTTTCTACTTACTGTAACCAAAACATTTTATAGTATTGAAAAGAGAACACTATCAGGTGGGTGATTCATTGTCATTTAGTGCCTTATCCAGGACCCAGCTCTAATTGTGTCATGGGTCACCAAAGAACATATCTACAAGTTAGGAAATGATGGACCGGAAGGTTTTCAAGGTTCTTTCTGGTCCTTCAATTTCATGGAAAGTTTTCTTACTTATGCCTTTGGCAATCAACCTATTACCTAAATTAATGTACATCTAGGTAGTGCTCAGCCATGCATGGGTGTGTCATAAACATTGGTAATGCATAAAATGGATAAAATATAAACATCACCCCGACTCAAAACTACCACCAGCGATCAGAACACAGGAAAACAAGTCATCCAAATCACCTGTAAATTTAACTGTTCCCTACACTATGTCTCCAGTGACCAGGAAGAGACACTGGGGAAAAAGCTGCCTGTCAAAACAGAACACAGCTCACATCAGCTCAAAACAGTGTGAGGGAATTTTGCTGGCTATTTTTTACTGAGTAAAGAGCACTACCAATTCACATCTGGAGTTTATCTGTAAAGATAAATCGCCTTCCAAATGTGCTTTTCTGCCTCCCCCAAATATTTTATTTATATAAAGAGATAAGACAGACAATTCCTAGGCAGAAGGAGGAATATATGCACAGAGTGTGCATGGCTGCTGGCTTCTTGCTGGCTTTCCCCAAACTGTAAACATTAGAACAATGAATAATGAATTGGAAAAATAACAGCTGATTAGAAATAAAACAACTTGATAAAAGTACTTAAGAACTGTTCTCTGTTGATTGGCCTCACTATGGTCAGCAGAAGCCCCCACATATGCAAAACTAGTGAGTTTTAAATGCAAATGTCCCTTCCTTTTCCAATTACTCTGCTGGGAAATTTCATTTGGAAAATTCACTGAATACAATTATCACCTTCGTAAATTTTGTTTTCCCTTTCATAGACTTGAGAGTCCGTGGAAAGCATGCATAAATGATTTAGTAAAGCAGATGACGGAATGTCATGCTTAATTTTAAATTCTATCTGAAGATACCATGCCAAGAATCAAAAGATGCTAACAGAAAGGTCAAGGAGAAAACTCCTCCAAGGGAGTCCTTCATGTCCAGTGTGAGTATATATCATCCAAACTGGAATGGGTTGATAACATTAAGAAGAAATGTATCAGTTATAAAATGGGATGTTACAAACCACCCCAAAACTCATTGACATAGAAGAACAATTATTTATTATTTTTCTTGAGTTTTGCATTGGCTAGGGGTTGGTTGATGTAAGCTGAGCTTGGCTAGGAGTGGCTCTTGCTTCGTGTGTCTTTCATTTTCCTCCTGGGTCCAACAGGCTTGTCTAGGCATAGCCTTCTCGTGTCCATGGCAGAAATTAAAAGGTGTAAGCTCAACTGTGTAAGTGCTTTTATCAAGCTTCTGCAAGACTCAGTTCTGCTAACATGCAAGTCACATGGCTGAAGCTAGAATCAAGAAATAGGGAAATATTCTCCCATCCTTGGTGAGCAGAACTACAAAGCCACATGCCAAACAACATGGATATATTGCACTGACCACCCTAGTTGTTTAGGGAGAGAAGTATTGATGCCAAAAATTCAATCTATCTTGGGGTATAATTAATAAACCAAGGCATCTTAACCAATCTGCCTCAAAGTGAGTATATCAATACACACACACACACACAACACACAATAGAAAAAGATGCAGCTATTGTATGATACTAATCAAGTCACATCACCTCTTGAGGCCTCTCTAGGCCTCAATTTTCTCATGGAATCTACTATATTTGATTTTAAAATTACCAGAAGCAATTGTATTCATTTCCTCTACCAATGAAGATACACATGAAAATTGAAAGGAGAAAGCATACACACTGTGATTTATTTTAAACCTTCTGCTAAATGGTCATTAATCTCATTACTTGGTACAAATTTCAATCAGGATGCGGGCACTCAGGCCAGTGCTTGTTTCTATGACTGTCCAACTGCCCCACCTACATGGAAATATCCTGGGAACAGAACGTTAAACCGAGCTGCGTTTGCAGCTGCTCCCTAGAACCTCATTATGAATAATATGTTTGCTAATCAGAAATGCAATTAATAGAGATTTGAAAAGATTTGGAGCACTACATCCTTTTCCCTACCCCATTCTCTTGCAACAAGAGTGAAGAATGAATGTGGTTATTTTCATAAGGAAAAAAAGAAGGCCATCTGCCTACAAGGGTGCTTGCAGCTGGGTACCCTCTGTCCCAGGTACTCTCAGCAGTCCACAATCATTTTGGTTGAACACTGAGGTCTGTCTGCTTCACATTTCAGCATCTTTTTCTCTCCCTCCTACCATGACTGCATTCACTTACACCACTGGTCAAAAATAACCTGCCCTCCCATGGTACCCTTCCAATGAGAGTCTTGGACATCTCCTTTACTATACTCTGAAACATGTCTGGTGCCAGGAAGGGATGGAGCTTTGTCATAACATGAGTGGCGAGATGGGAGGTATCCTTGGATTTTTTCCTTATATATGTTTTTATATATTTTTTCTTTTAATAGACTATTTCTTAGAACTAGTTTAGATTAAAGAAAAATTGAGAAAATCGTAGAGTTCTGATTTCCCTCACATTACTTTCCCCTACTATTAACATCTTACATGAATACGACACATCTTTTTTTGGCAAATAATGAACCAGTACTGATATATTGTTACTAACTAAAGCTCACAGTTTATTTAAATTTCCTTGGTTTTTACCAAATGATCTCTTTCTGTTCAGGATTCCTTATTACATTTATGTTAATGTCCCGTTAGGCTCCTCCTGGCAGTGGTCATTTCTCACATTTTGTTTAGATTACCTTGAGAGTTTTAAGGAGTACTGGTCAGGTATTTTGTAGGATGCTCTATCAGTAGAATTCATTTAATATCATGAAAGAGTGTGTTTATGGGCTATTGGGAAGAATGCTAGACAGGTAAATTGCCACTTGCACATCCTACAAGTATACATACTAGCAACGTAATTTTTTAACTATTGATGTTGGCCTTGACCACCTAAGGTAGTGTTTGTCAGCTTTCTCCACAATGATATCTTTCCTCCCCTTTCCATGCTGTACATTTTGCAAAGAAGTCCCTCCGGGCAGCCTACATTTAAGGAGGGAGGGTTTATGCTCTATCTAGCTCCTTGAGGGTGGAGCTGTACGTAAAATATTTGGAATTCTTCTGTGCAGGAGATTTGTCAATTCTTACCCATTTATTAATCTATTCAGTCACTTATTTATGTCACTTAGAGTCATGTATACTTATTTACACATGAGCTGCAGTCTAATACTCTATTTTTTCTCCTCACATTGTCTCATTTTTGGCCATTGGGAGATCGTTTAGTTGGCACTTATTTCTCATTGGCATGTCCCCATTACTGTGTGTGAGTGTATCTCCTCCTCCTCCTCCTCCCTCTTCTTCCTCTTCTTCTTGTCCTTTTCTACTTTCTGGTGCTACAAGATGATCCAGGATCATCTTGTATATTTTGTCTCCAAGTCATAGAATCAGTCATTTCTCCAAGTAGCCCTGGTTATTTGTTTTGGTGAACATTGTTAGAAACCAAGGCCCTGGGTGCTAGTGTGTTTATTGCTACTGGAATGTTAATTCTGTTAGTTTCTCACAGCTGACAGAGCACAAAAAAAATGTGTTTATACTAATCTATAAATACACTCATATCTGTAAATATTTATATGTATAAAAATCTGTATTTGTATGAAGCTAAACATAAGTTCAATGTTGATGCCCCCAACTCTAATCCACTGCCATATGGGTCATTGTAGCCTCTTCTGGCTTATCTGGAACCTCCCAATCCACTAATGAAAGAACTAATCTCCACCATCTGCTATCCATTTAATTCTTTAATCCCAGTATACATGTATGGCTGTATCAGAATTGTTAACCTGAATCCCCATGGGAAACAACTTTATCAACTAGGGTACAGTTTGTTTGTTTTTTCCTTTAGTTTGATGAACTCAACTCATTTCCGAAAATACTTATTTCGGTTGGCACTTTTCCCCCTCATTTGATTCGATGAGGTACTTTCACACATTGGTAATATAGTTAGATTCTTTTGTCACTGTCTGTATTCCTTCTTGAGGTCCCAAGATTCTTTATTTACACCTTCATATAGTAAATGATAATTTGGAGTTCAAAGTAAATAATGTTGATCAATGTACCTCAATTCTCAAACCTTTCCACACAATGATTCTTCTGTTTTTCATTCCATATCATTGAAGAATTAAATTATAAAATCATAGACTATAACAACTATTAAGAATCTCAAGGGTTTTCTGACTAGGACTAGGTTATCCAAGGACTAGGACTCAGCTCTCTTAGTTTCCAATTCAAAGCTGTTTTCCTTATACCACCTAATATACAGGGAGAAGAGCACTTTCTGTGAGGAAAATCAAGCTTTGGTTGATTTGATATATCTAGGTTCCCAGTTCCCAGTGACATTGCAAACTTGGGCTTGCCACACAGTGGCTCTTTGTGCAGTGTGCTTTCAAGTCAGTTAACTGTCCCCTTGTCCTATAAAAGCATTCATGCCTACCCAGCAAATTAAGGTCATTTCCAGGGTAGCCTTTAAGCTACCATTGCACTTGGATTGAATTTTCTTTCCAAATCTTGTGAAAAGGAAGGGGAAGAAGAATAGCCTTTGTCACACTACTTTCTGTCATTAGATATAAAACTTTGAGGTCTAGAACAATGACATTTATTTCAATTCCCTCCACAGATGACTTTATTGTGGCAAATAAAATATTTTGATTACGATTTTTTTAGGTAATTTGTAAAGGAATGAATGAAGGGTGTTAGAAACACCATTAAAAAGTTAGAAAGAAGGGGCACCTGGGTGGCTTGGTCCGTCGAGCATCCGACTTCAGATGAAGTCATGATCTCATGGTTCATGAGTTTGAGCCCTGCATCAAGCTTACTGCTACCAGCCCAGAGCCCACTTCAGATCTTCTGTCTCCCTCTCTCTCTCTACCCTTCCCCATTCATGTTCTTTCAGAAATGAATAAAACCATTTTTTTAAGTTAGAAAAAGGGTTGCCTGGATAGCATAAGTGGTTGAGTGTCTTGAGGGTCTAATTTTTGATTTCAGCTCAGGTCATGATCCCAGGGTCATGGGATTGAGCCCCATGTCAGGCTCCATATTCAGCATGGAATTCTCTCTCTCTCTCTCTCTCTCTCTCTGTTTCTCAAAATAAACAAATAAATATTTTTTAAAAGTTATACATATGAATAAGATGGGAAAAAGAGAAAAACCAATACCAGCTTTGAAAAGAACAAGAGAAGGATGGAAAAAAATATGATTCGAGTTGCATTAGCAACATTAGGGTCCAGAAGAGAAAGGGGATTGAGGCTACCTAGGAAGGAGTCCATGCACTCAGTCAAAACACAAATATGGGATGATCATGAATTTACAGTCCTTCTAGAATGCAAACCACTGTATCAGGTAAGGATCCTTCTATGTCTCCAAGGTAAAGGATGGCCATAGACTTATGACATTATAGTTGGAAGAAATCTAAAAACAGCCTGACCTACCTTTTTCTCACTCATTGCTCTACTTCATACTTGCCAGCGCTGTAAATGGAAGGCAGAGTATCACAGGTCCCCAGTGTTACCTGAGAAGGGATTGTTGATAAGACCAAAGGCCCTGAAAGCCAGAACCTCATACTCCCATTTGAGACACCTCTTAGCCAAGAGACAAAAACTTGACCTTGGGTTTCCAAGTCAGAGTACCTCAAAGATCTTTCCATGATAGTGACTGATGCCTTCATGAGAACATGAGAAGAGTGACAGATAGAATTTGTAGTTTCAGAGAAAAAGCTGGAAAAAAAAAGGCTTCTGTCACTGATAATGGACCTAGGGTAATCCAGAACTGAACAGAATCATTGAAGAGACTATTAATTGAAATTGTTTCAGAAAAGTAAGTAAAAACTGGATGTCTGGATGGCTCAGTTGGTTCAGCGTCCACTCTTGGTTTCAGTTCAGCTCTTGATCTCGCAGTTTATGAGATTAAGACCCATGTCGAGCTCTATGCTGTCAGCACAGAGCCTGCTTGATATTCTCTCCCTCTTCCTCTCTCTCCGCCCCTCCCCTGCTCATGATCTCTCACACACACTCTCTCTCCTTCTTTCTCTCAAAATAAATAAATAAACCTTTCAAAAGTAAATAAAAGTAATAAAGAATAGCCAAGATGTCTAGAGACATGTATCCAAGTCTGTCTGGTCACTTCTGGGTGAATTTGGGCATGTTACTTGTACTTTCCTAGCCTTACTCTCATTTCTTATAAAATGAGGATACTGATACTTATTGGGTAAATTATTATAAGGGTGACATGAGAAAAAGTAGGTAAAAGAGCAAAGAACCTGAAACACAGAGAAAGAAGTCTTTATCATTGTTACCATCATCATCATCAACAACAATCACCAAATCAACAATTGCCAAAATTTATCAAGTATTTATGGTTTGCTAAACATTGTACAAGGTGTGTTACATATAGTTGTTATTATTAGTATTATTGTTTACCAATCAGTAATATCAGAAGGTTATGGATTTTCCTTGTTATACAGCCATCAATCAGACTAGTTTTCTTCTGCCTTGAAGAATTTGTACAAAGCAGCCTAAAAGCAAGAGAATGATAAGTGATCCCACCCAAGGCTGTGGACTTCTTACAATTCATGGTGAGATGAAACATCCAGGCCAATGCTAGTTAGTTATTTGATAGACAGGAAAGAGATGTGACATTTGTACATTTCCCAGAGATACCTTTCTTTCTTTTTTTTTTTAGATATAGTTTATTGTCACATTGGTTTCCATTGAGAGATAGCTTTCTATGTCTACTGCCCTCTATCAGTCCAGAGAAGTTTTATGAACTGGTTTATTCTCAGGCCCAACAGCGGCAGCCATGTGTCTCCTTAGAGTGAGGGCTGAATTTCTCAGTTACTGGTAGCAATTTCTTTTAAGGAAGAAGAAAGCAAATTGTCACTTAAAAAAAACCTGCATAAATTTCAGGAGCATTAATTACTATTGCCCTTAAGCTTCTGGGAACTCATGCTGTCTTTCCATGGTGATTATCATGATTACATGCTACTTAATTTTATATCTAGGTCTCTACAGAAATTGCAGATATGTCTCAGCTTAGCTAGAGGAGTTTTCAATCAAAGCAAGTTAACATGACTTTCCTCATTCTAGATTAAATGGTTATGCTCATCTTAAATGTGTGATCACATCTTTGTGCTTTTCAATGAGAAAGTTTGGATAGATATCCAATCCTTGTTATTGCCAACCTTATGTGATCATTTGGTCTAGGTCCTGACCTTCACTACTAGGCTAGTCAAGAGAGGAAATGGCAAAAAGGCCACATTGCATCCTTCTCTCTCACTGACCTGGAATGATTTGAAGGTAGTGCCAGACTCCCACTGCTTCCCATTATCTTTGTCTGATACAACACAGTAAGAATTTCCTGGTCAAAGAAAGGGACAGATAATTCCTGATGAGCCTGAGAGCCAAGAGGAGCTCATATCCAGGGCTTTGGTGGCCCTCTCGTTCCTTTAAATGGAGATATGTGTTGTCAAAACCAGCAAGGTAAAGAGGATTTTAACAGGTTCCTGATTCTTCAAGGGCCCGTATCTTTCTCTACTAACTGGGACTTTCCTCCCCAAACTCAAAGAATATTAGGGCTGAAGGACAGAAGTCTGTGGTCGTAGAGATGGTGAATGGCAAGGAAGAATGAAGAACTCATTTAAAAATAGCCACGGCCAAACCCAGGAAAAGGCCTTATCAACTGACCACTAAACCAGGACCCATGAGCCCATCAAGTGCTATGAGTTTTCCTTTCTGATCTATAATATGTTGGCAAAGAACACAAACACCTTTCTAAATAACACAGTATACATACCCATTTCATCCATGTCAGAAAATGAATAACATCCTACATTAAGCAACCAACAAATTATGATTGAAGTTACAATAGAAAACACATTTCCCCAAACACCAGGAATTGTTTGATACCAACTTTTCAAAACTGAGTAAATTTTGCTTATGTTTTTGCTTTTGAAGTTGGTGACAGAGAGCTCCATCTGGTGCACCATTCATGCTGACAAGTTGTCTGCATAGCAGCAGAGAGAACTTATCCTGACTTTGGTCAAATCTGCTCACAATGTTGGGACTTTTTGCCTTTAAAGGCCCAAATCAAACAACTTCCACAAGGTGTGCCGTGAATTTGTCCCCTGCAATGAAAGCCTGACATAGCTAGGAGGCTTGGGTCTAATCTTGGCATTGCCACTCACAGGACTCATGTACTTCAAGAAGACACAGCCTTCCTGGACCTCAAGTCCCTCATCAGTGAACTAAAGTAGTTGGGTTAAGTCAATATTTCTCAGCCCTGGACATTGGTGATTTGAATCATTTGGGAAGATTTTTAAAAAGCAATGCCCAGGTCTTACCTGAGACTAACTAAATTAGATTCTTCAGCGGGTGGAGCTGTTTGTTTAAAGTTCCTCCTGCTGAGACCCCTGAGGCCACATTGGTCCAGAGTTCACATGGTGTGGACATTCTGTCACTTTCAATTTTACATCACCTCGGAAATTTTGGTCACCTCTGAACTGTCTCTCCTGTGGAAGGCAGAATTCTAAAAAGGCCATCGATAAGTTACACCCTTGTACAACCCCTCTGACTACAGATAGAACCTGTGGCTTGCTTCTGGCCGAGAGAATATGGCCAAGGTGATGAGATGGTCAATCTCATGCCTGTGTCAGCTTCTGTCTGCCAATTCAACCCAGACATTCTCCTGTGGGTTTTGAAGAAGCAAACTGCCATGTTGTGAAAGGGTCTCTGCCATGGACTGAAGATTTGTGCCCCCTGCCTCCAAAAGTCCTATGTTGAGATCTAATCCTTATTGTGATTGTATTTGGAGGGGGAGTCTTTGGGGTGTGATTAGATCATGAAGCTGAAGCTTTTATGAATGGGATTAGCATCCTTATAGGAAGAGGCCAGAGCACTAACTTACTCTCTTTCCATCATTTACAGGGAGAAGGTAGCAATCTTCAGAACTGGAAGAAAGGCCTGTGTCCCACTATGCTGGCATTCTGATCCCAGACTTCCAGGCTCCAGAACTGTAAAAACCACATTTCTATTGTTTATAACCCACCCACATGATAGTCCTTTGTCACAGCAGACAGACAGAACCAAATAAGATAATGTCTCAAAGAGCCACACAGTCAAGAACGGTTACACCCTCTGGTCCCTGGCTGACAACCTGCAAGAAAGCAGGGACTTCAATCCTACCACTGAAGAGCTGAATTCTGCCCTAAACCAGGTGACCTTGAGCTTGGAAAGGAATCCAGAATTCCAGAAAGGAATGGCCTGCACCAAGATGGCAGCCTTCCGGGACCGTGAGCAGAGGACATCAATCTTTTCTGGTCTCCTGACCCCACAGAAACTACGAGATAATAAACGTATCTTGTTTTAATTTGCTAAATTTGTGGTAATTTGTTACCCAGCAATAAAAAAAAATACATCTTCCAAATGGTGTCCTCATGCTCAGTGCATGACAGTGCCTGGTGACATCTTACAGAAAGGTGTGAGGTATATTTTGGAGACAACTGGACTTGTGATCTGAAAAATAAAACATAGAATTAAGATATTCAAACAAGTGATATACATATTTGAAATTTAAGTTGTTAATTCCCCAAATACATGTGCCTAAAATTTTATTTTAAAACTTTATTAGTTTTAATTCAGGAAAGACCTATGTTAACATCTTTGCCATCACAAAACTAAATGCCATGTCTTGGTCTCAGGTCTGCCATTGGTAAAATGAAGAGAGGAAAGAAGTTCCCTTCCAATACCTTTGATCCTAGGCTCTCCGCATAGCAATCACATCAGCACGTCAATAAGGGGTATTCAGTTTGAAGTTAGCCTGATCTGATTTTAAATCTGGTCCACTCCTTATCAGTTATAGATTTTTCACAAGTGACTTACCAATCTTACTAAGCCTCAGGTTCCTCAACTAAAAAATGGGAATAATAAAACAATCTTCTACCTTTGTGGGTGGGTTTATTATATGAATCAATGGGCATAATGGGTTTCATTAAACACAGGACTTAACACGGTAGTCACAACCCAGAAATGGTAGTGGTAGTGGTGGTTGCATTTGTTGCAAGCTGTTTGCTTGACGGCCCAAGGGGCAATTTGTTTCTTTTTAGCACCTGTTATGATCCGTCCTAGGAGATCGTTCAGAAAACCTGAAAGGTTTACAACACACATTTGAGGACATGGAGTTGGAGGAGAGTGCAATCATGGTACAGTGTTTGCAGAGGAGGGAAGTGTCCTGCTACAAAACCAGCAGGGAGAGGCAACATCCTCTATCCCTTCCTCTCTTTTCATTGCTCCTTGCTCCAACAGCACCAAAGACCAGCACTGAAAAGATGGATGTGACAGAGATTAACAATGCATTCTTAGTAGTTTGAGTTAAACAACAAACATATGAATTTTCCCCCATTCTTTAACTTGTCCCTGGTGACCTTCTTTCGCTTTTCACTATTGAAGCTAATCTTTTTCAGACATTAATCTGAACTACTTTCAGAGAGCAGATGTAGTTCTTTTGAAGTTAGATGATGGGCGGCTGGTTGACAGACTTAAGAAGTCTTCAACTATTATTGCATTTGAGCTGCATCATCTGGGAAGACTATGGCCAAGAAAGATACTCTTTGCTCAAGCAGAGCTGGTAAACAAATAATTTCCCACATCTCACCCGAAATGTGGACAAGAGAACTATGAAGCTGGGCCCCAGGAGAGATTTTCTTCTTTGCTGACAAGTTTTAAGAAAGAAAGTTCTATGATGACCCTCAGAGCCCACATTTAATTTGGCAACGATTGGATTGCTTTTCAAAAGAGAAAGAAACTAAATAAGAGATAACTTTCCTCAAATGAAAAACAAAAAATAACAGAGAAACAAAAGAAATTCTTAGAGGATAAGTATGTGAAATACTAAATTATACTGAAAGCAAGAACTTAACAGATTCCTGACCAGAAATTTCATATGAGCTGCAAACAAAGAAATGTAGATAATTTCATGGATATAAGAACCATAAGGAATCATCCATTTCAAATCAGAGGTCTTGGAGGTGTTCAGAGTCTGAAATACATGTCTTAAAGATTCAGTCTTAAAACAAAATCAAGCACCCCGTCTCACAAAAGGTCCCTTGATAATACCATCCGAAGAGTAATTCATCACAGATTGGCCCTGTATTACATTCTTTTTCTTTTGGCCACAAAGGAATAAAAGACAGGAAGAAGAATGATAGGTTGTTTATTTCAAAATGCTTTAATCTAAAGCATACATACTTTTAATATATACCACGGTATTTATCTGAGGGGCAATCTGAATGGAATTTGCCTTGTTCAGTCAGAATAATCGCTGTAAGCTTTATGATAAAAATCAGAAGAAAATGGTCCACGAGAACTGTGTTCAGATGTACAATTGGCCCTTGATCACACAAAATAAAACATGACTGCTGGCCTCCAGAGATCTCTGGTTCAATCTGCAGATGCAAGACTGAAAATCGAGCTGTGTAGAAGGCTAAGTGTTGGGGAAGGTCATAGAAAAGATGTGGCTACATGTTGACCCATGACCGAGCCCAGGCCGTCAGAGGCCCCTCACACCCTCTTCTGTTTAATTGTGGGTTCGGTTTGCCTTTGCTGCTCTCAGACGCGGCTCCAAGAACGTAAGATTCCACCATGAATGGTGGTGTGGTGTTGAGAACACCTTCACGGTGTACATGACTGAACCCAGTTAAGGCCTTTATGTAAACTTTAAAGGTTTGGCGGGTGGGAGTAAGGATCCCTGTTTTGCTGTTGCCCAAGACGACGTCATGTTTGGCTTCCCTTTGCTTATTAACCCGGCCACTACCCACCAACAGTGGCCTGCCTCTTTCTTTGGGCTCTCCCTGCCCTACACACGCAGGACCTGGTTTCAGACTGTACTCAGGTGGCTCCCAAGGAGGTTACAGACCAACACTAAGCGGGGAGAGATTCCAAGGAGGAAAAAAAAAAGAAAACAGTTTGGAAATGGTGCTCAAGATGGCTTCTTGTCAACTCTTGCTGTTGTCAACTTCCTCGGGGGGGAAATGAGTTTTTGGATATACTACATACACTACAAATCCCATTGGAGGCATCTCTCCATACCGGAACCAAAGGCATAGAACCAAAGGGCTGAATCAAGCAGCTCCAGGTGCAGAAGATTATTCAAAAGATGTTCCCCCTCTCCTGAATGCTCTCAGAGCAATCTTGGGACTCTATCAACACTTTTTTCAGCATTTTAGGGGGTCTGATACTTCTCCAACCAGTTAGAGAAACATTGTTCAAACCCTATAATCACAAATGTGAGGACCGAAGGGATGTTTTCTGGATACATGAGGATATATAGGAATTTTAAAAAATTATAAATATTTTATAATCAAGCTACAGAACAAGAAACAAAATGACCAATATACATAAAAATCATTTAGCTTTATTTATAATTTAAAAAATGGAAATGAAGACATTAAGATAGCATCTCTCTCATAAAACTAGTAAAAAATAAAAATACCAATAACAATGGTTATATTCATACAGCACTGAGAGGGCAAAGTGGGACAATCTGTCTGGGGAAAGATGTGGAACTTGGCAATATTTATCAGAAGCTTAAAAAATTCACATACTCACTGGATTCCAAATTCCATTTGTATGAATGTGTCCTAAGAAAATAATTAAGGATGCATACAAGAATTGAGCTTCAAGAATACTGAGCATAGTATTTCATATAATAGCAGAAAGCCAGAACTTACTTTTTAAAAATTTACCACTTCCACAAAATATTGTATTTCCATAAAATAGGATGTGGTTTTGTCCTTGAAAATTATACTGCAGGGTTTTTTTTTTTACTAATATATATATATATATATTATACTTATAGAATTTTTTAATGTGTATTTATTTTTGAGAGAGAGAGAGAGGGAGGGAGAGAGAGAGAAACTATAGCGGCAGAGGGGCAGGGAAGAAGAAAGAGACACAGAACCAGAAGCAGGCTCCAGGCTCTGAGCTGTCAGTCCAGAGCCCCAAGCGGGACTGGAACTCACGAACCATGAGATTGTGACCTGACCCAAAGTTGGACACTTAACCAACTGAGCCACCCTGGCACCCCTGTAGCATATTTTTGATTAAAAAAATAAGTTAAGAAATTATGACTTGGGGTACGTAGGTGGCTCAGTCAATTAAGTATCCGACTCTTGATTTTGGCTCAGGTCATGTTCTCACAATTGGTGGGACTGAGCTCTATCTGGTGCTCTGCAGTGACAGGGTGGAGCTTATTTGGGATTCTCTCTTTCTCTCTCTCTCTCTCTCTCTCTTTCTCTCTCTCTCTCTCTCTCTCCTTCTCTCTCTGCCCCTCCCCTGCTCATTCTCTCTCTCTCTCAAAATAAATAAACATTTTTTAAAATGATGACTTTAGTGTGGTAAAAGCCCGAGTAAAAGGTAAAAGTGGGCATGAGGTTCGGATGGCGTTAAGTATTAACTGGGGAACTCAGAAACACCTGGCTTTTTCCCTGACAAGGTTCCCTGTTCCTTTCGGCTTTTCCAAAGAACAGAAATGCAAGGAACAAATTCAAATAGTAAACAGAGTAGCAGTTTCTTAGCTGGGTCAGCGCCTGAGATGTCCATAAGACTTCTCAGTTAAAAGTGAACTGGGAACCTACGTGAGGTCCCGTCTCCCCACCACAGCCAAAAAAGCAGGGATTTCACTTAGGCATGCCAACAGACAGAGAGGGGATGCAGACCTGACTTAGCTTATCCATCTCACTGCAAGGAGTGAGAAGAGCCAGTGAAAGGAAACTACCAGGGACCCACCTTTTCATTACAATGAAGAGGCCCCTTAGTAAACATGGCCCCATGATTACTGTAGAATTTCATCAGTGAAATTACCTTTTGTGGGGTGGAGGGGTAGGGAGGGAGGCAGACCCCGAGCCACAAGGTCCTGCCCACATGACATTGTTTCAGTAATCTTCTACTGCATAACCAACCTCTCCAAAATGTAATTGCTTGAAACAATGGCATTATTTCTCCCAATTCTGTGGGTTGACTGAGCTGCAATGTGCGGCTCTGCCCAGTGCAGTGTGGCTGAGCTCAGTCATGCACAGGCATCCAGCTAAGAGTTCAGCAGGTGCCAGAGACTTCAAGATGGCCTCTCGTCCTCCAGGGCCTCCCTCCTCATTCAGTAGTGTTTGCATGAACCTCTTTGTGCACAGGGACTGACTTTAAAGAAAGGGTTCTAGGAAAACAAACCCTGTTCTAAAAATGTGCCTGGGATTAGTGTTCATCAGGTATGACACTCAGACAGGAATGATCCTCAGCAAGGAAGAAGTTGAATGAGATCCCTAGAAACAAGACCAGGAGGAATAGTGGTGACTTGGTGTGTGATGTGGGTAAAAAAGATTAGAAGCTGTGGGCTCTAAATTGGTTGGTTTGTGCATCAAAGGTGCACTCGCAGGAGCCCGTTAGCTCAGCTGGTTGAGCGTCCCACTTTGGCTCAGGTCATGATCACACGGTTGGTGAGTTTGAACCCTGAGTAGGACTCTGTGCTGACATTGCAAAGCCTGCCTTGGGTTCTCTCTCTCTCTCTCTCTCTCTCTCTCTCAAAATTAAATAATAAAAAATAAGTTTTTTTTTAAATGGTACACTTGCAAGGAAGTCATTTACTATCTCTAGATATTAAAGAGCCTGGGAGGGACTATATTTCCAGGATCAAAGGCCCAAATCAAGAATAAAAAAATTAGAAAGTACAGTCTGTACACGCCCCAACAGGCAAGCTCTTGCCAAGCCTCTGCTTGCATCATGCTTGCTAGGATGCCATTGGCAGAAGCAAGTCACATGATCAACGCAATAGGAGGGAAGGAAACAAAGGCACGGACATGGGCGATATTGCCCATTGGGGGCCATCCCTGTACCGGCTTCTGTATCAACGTTTCCAAATGAAAGGCTATTGCCATGGTCAATAATAGAGTCTGGACTTGCATACTGTTTGTGCTTTTATTTTATTTTGTCCCTTTTCACCCTATGGCTCTTCTTATTTTCAGCAATGAATATGCATTATTTGTGTAATAAGAACAAGGCCAAAATTAATGAACAAAATAAATACTACTATCTTATATAAGTTTTCCCAGAAGCAGAACAGAATGTAAGATGAAGATTCTTGTGCTAAGTGATTTAGTGCCCCTCCCCCCATCCCAAGAAACCCAACCCTTCCAGGGGTGAGAAATGCAGGATGGGACAGGGGAAGGAGCTGAGCAACAATGTCATTTCAGCGGAAGTGCACTCACCGCCTGAGACCACAAGGAGGTGTGCAGGATGAAAGTGCCACAGGGCTGCTCGCCAGGAAGCAGCAGGTTAGGCTTCTGTCCTCCATTTTCGTGAGCCATCAGCTGTGGCTACCCTCCGGCAGGAACGCATGATCTCTTAGGCTTCTCCTAGAAATATAGGTCCCACAGGGGTGACAAGTCACAGCAGAAAGTGGAAATTTTGGGAGTGTACCAGGATATTACAAAATACCTCTTCGAATAGCTCTGTAATTGTGACGATAAGGCAGATTTTGCTACATTAAAAAAAAAAAAATCTCTGGGCCAAAATCTTGCATGAGAAGTTTCAAGGGGGAAGGATCATTTTTTTCTAAAGGTTACAAGCCTAAATTATAAACTCAAGTCAATAAGTTAGACGTCTAAAAATTCTAAAAATAGGGGCGGATAATAAGAGTGCTTTCTCAACCCAAACCACAACCTTCCCTCTGCTGCACTCAGAGAAAGCGGCAGAAACTAATCTTTCTCCCCAAGTGGAAAAATGAGCAATAGAAATCTACTAGATGCCTTGAATCCTGTGCGCTGACAGTGTATTTCCATCAATCTCATTTATTTTTGTCTGAAGTCTTATTTTCAGGCCATTACATTCAAAGGCCGAATCAGGCCATATTCACCAAGGTGTTCTTCGAGAAGGAGATGATTTTTATTAGCAGGCACATTTATTTTCTGGGTTTTACCATCAGTGCTGACAAGTCCCCACTTTAGAAGGGAGAGATGATGGCTCATAGAATCTTCAAGTGATTTGATAGAGGTTCTTAGAAACATGGAGAAGTCTTCGAAGTCTCTGTTGGTGAACTATGGACGGGACAGAGACAGGACAGAGAAGGGCCTGGTTGGAAGGGCTCCAACTTCACCAACTAGAGAGATGGCAACAGATAAGATAAGATAAGATAAGATAGATAAGATAAAATAAGAGCTCTGGAACTATAGTGGTCCAAGTGAGATGGGGTAGAAAGCCAAAATCCTACCCACTTAACTTCTTCCCAAGCCCTACCCAATTCTAACCTACATGACTGGTTAGAAAGAAATTGAGGCCTGAAAAGAAAAACAAGAAAATGCACACAGCTATACAACCAGTTAGAGAGACAGCCAAAACTGTAATCCGGAAATATCAGGACCTTTCTAAATTATTGTTAAGCCTTTGATTAAATATATTTTTATTCTTTTTAATATAGGTGATATGTTTTAGACTTTTTAATAATTTTTTCATCAAAAGACATACACAGAACAATAGATTAATAAATCTTTTAACAGATCGTTTCTTGTTTGAACTTTGGATAATTCAACTGCCCTCATTGTTCTCCTGTAAGATTTTCAAAGGGCGGGGCTACATCTAGCAAACTAGTTTCTTATTTTCAAGCTTCCAATTCTTTCTCAATCTCTCTTCCTTCATTCTTTTTTTTCCCCTTCTCCTTTCCCTACTTCTCTCAATCCCTTCCTCCTCCTCACACAATTAACAGCTTGATAGATCAGTCCCTTCCCCTTATCAGTGGGGCTCGCCACAAGCCATCCAGGTCCTGAGACCGCTGGGAAGGGCTGGTGGCGTCTCTGGGAGATTCTGCAGGATAACCTTAGCCTTTTGAAGATGTCAGCTGCTCTTTCCCTGCCTGGGAAGTTGAAGGAGAGAGCACCAGTGCTGACACTCCCTCCCACTGAGAAGCTGGCTTTAGAAGAGGGTGAGATCAGCAGGGGTCCCCTCAGGGCTGCCTGCCAGCTGGCTCCACCAGGCAGGGGGCAAGGAAAAGAGAGCATTCCAAGTCTGGGGGCTCCTCCCCCAGTGGTCCCCATCATCCCACTGGCAGGAGGCAGTAGCTGCCAATGGATGGAAACAATGCATTCTAGTTTCTACTCCAAAACCTGAAGTTTCAAGCCAGTTCTAGTTATCTCACTCAGAATTTGTTAGGCGACATCCTGTGAAATTGCCCATATCTGACTGCTTTACCTTACGAAGTGGTCAAACCTAATCTCATGTGGTCTACCTAATCTTTCCTATGTGGTGTCTCTGAATGACAAGGAAATCAAGGCAGAGAAAGAAAATCTTTGGAAGGCCTCCATTCATCATTTTGACTCCATCACTCCCATGCTCAGAAATATTCATTGTATCACTGTTAACTCCATGATAAAGGTCACACGCAATACAGTGGCAAGCAAAGCAATCTATCGGTAATATCTACCTATCGGTAGTATTCATTCCTACTTCCCAGCTCCCACCTGCCCTGCTTTGGACCTTTCTTTTCCTCCGCCTCAAATTTCAGTGTAAGTCATAGAAGTTTGTGGAAAGTTTCCAACTTTTCTCTCATTCGTTTGCACATTCAGTTTAACTCGTGAGTCTTCTTAAAAGCAAACGATCACATAAGACATAAGAACTATAATCAAAGTATGATGAAGCTGATATTCATTTTCAGAACTGAATATTCATTTAAAATTAACATCACAAATTTAGGGGTATCTGGGTGGTTCAGTTGGTTAAGGGTCCGACTCTTGGTTTTGGCTCAGGTCACGATCTCACTGTTCGTGGGTTACAGCGCTACACTGGGCTTTGTGCTAACAGCGTAAAGCCTGCTGTGATCATGTCTCTCCCTCTGTCTCTGCCCCTCCCCTGCCTGTGATCTCTCTCTCTCAGTATAAATAAAGTTAAAAAATAAATAAAGTTTATATTAAATTTAAAAGACAATTTCTATTCAAACAGTAGTACATCGCTTGTTCTCCAACCAGTAAAATACAAGATGTGACAGAAGTAAACTTCAGTCTAGCCCATGCTTCCATGGGACTGAGGAAACTGATATGCATTTTCCAGGTTAATATCACACAGAATCCGTGGGAGGAACAAAACATGTTTGCTCATTACCTTAGGTGGGGCATATGTTGGATCTTCCTCCGGGAG
Source organism: Suricata suricatta (assembly GCF_006229205.1). Taxonomy (NCBI): domain Eukaryota; kingdom Metazoa; phylum Chordata; class Mammalia; order Carnivora; family Herpestidae; genus Suricata; species Suricata suricatta. Next base: position 139,789,209 of record NC_043704.1, read on the forward strand.
TTCCTTGTGTGATTGGTTTTACCGAAAATTGGTGTTTTGGGCACTGTGTCCTTCCATAACCATGAGGAACTATCTGAACCATGAGCAGGTCAGAGCCCAGCTGATCGCCTTGCTAATACTCACACTCTAAGGTGATTGAGGCTGGTTAGGAATTGCAAACATGTCTACTCCAGAGGCCCAGTGTCCTTGATTGGAGCTCTTCCCAGAGCTTCTACAGACTACATTTTCTATGTCATACTCTGACCCTGACAATGGGCATGTGATTTATTTTCTGGTCATGTGATATATTTTCAGGGCATTCAGAGAGATTGAATTCCGGATTGATGAAAGCTTATTTTAGTTGGGGTTCCCCCATGCACATGAGTCATCCGGGAGGTGATCCCAACAAACACCTTGGAGGGGAGGGGAGACGTGAGACAAGTAAGGGAAAGAGCCAGAAAGTGTTCAATATCAATGAATGCGGTAAAGGGGGAAAGGAGTTTAAATTGCTGAGGAACTCTGGGAGCAGTGTAGGACATATGCTTCAGAGTTATCGCACCTGAGGGGTGCAAAGGAAATGGAATTTATACACCTACTCCCTCAGTCATCTGGGGAAAGCTGCTGAGAGAAATTGAGGAAATGGTAAATTCCACAGGAGTTTTGGCCACCTGGCAGAGAAAAACATGAAGCGAAATAACTGCTGGCTGTTGGAAGTTAAGGGGATGAGGGCCAGGAGTTGACGGAGAGGTACTGACAGTGACTGCTACAAAGCTAAGACTCAATTAAGGAATAGAAAAGCAAATGCATCAAGAAAAACAAAGTGAAAAAGATGCTAATCAGTTAAAAAAAAAAAAGCTGTGTTAGAGAGTCTTAGAAGGCTAGTCAACCCATTCCTAATTTCCAACAAAAACCATCCATAAATTATACTGAAATGGTACTCTCCTCCAAGCTCTGGGTGAATATTTGAGGCTCCATCCCAACCTCTCCAGTTTTCTTTCCCACCATCTTCTAATTCACACCCTTGTCTTCTGGTAGACCATCTCCTTCCCTCCTGGCATGCCCACACCTGGGTCACTCGGACCACTGTACTTTGGCTCATGCTGCCCAGCCTGCCTGGACTTGTCTCCACATCATGAGAAACTCCCCATTCTTAAGACCTAACTCGAACCCTTTTCTGCCCAATGAGGCCCTACCAACACTAATCGCTCCCTTGTGTGCTCTGTTTGTTTATTGTTGTGGTGGGCAGAATAATAGCCCCAAAGAAGTCCACATCCTGATTCCTAAAAATCTGGGAATACGTTACTTTACTTGGCTGAAGGGAATTTGTAAATGTGACTAACTTCAGGATTTTGAAATGGGGAGATTATTTTGGGTTATCCAAGTGGACCCAGTGTATAATCAAAAGTGACCTTAAACAATAAAAAGAATCAGAGTCAAACAAAACAAGACAAAAAAACAAAAAAAACAGAACAAAAATCAGATCTGAGTATGTGACCCTATTTGTCATGGCCCTAAATAGGGTCATGGGCCCTAAATTTCTGTGACTGGTGTCCTTCTAAGAAAAGGAGAGAGATACACAAGAAGAATGCCATTTGATGATGGAGGCAGAGATTAAAAGAATGCACGTAAAAAACAAGTAATGCCAAGGACTGTTGACAATTCCAGAAGCTGAGAGAAAGGTATGGAAAGATTGTCCCCACAGCCTTCAGGGAAAGATTGACCTTACCAACACCTTAACTTTGGACTTCCAGTCTCCAGAACTATGACAGAATGCACGTCTATTGTTTTAATTCAAGTTTGTACTTTTGTTAATAATAACTTTAGGAAACAAATCCATAACCTTATAGATTTCCTGTGAAGATTAAATATAATAGAGAGAGTAAAGTCATTAGACCATATATTTGGCATATTGGAAGTGTTAAATAACAGTAAGTTATCATTATTGCTTCATGATTACTAACCTTTTTATCGTTAATTTTAAAAACACTCATTGAGTGACTACTGACACTATCTCTTAAGCATTTCATGTGCAGAGATCACTTCTTATGCTTCCTCACTGATAATAATCTTTAAAATTTTTTCAGTTTTAACTTTTAATATGATAGGCATAAAGAACTATAGCTCACATAACAGAGGCTCTTAAGTGTCCTCAATAATTTTTTAAAAGTATAAGAAATCCTGAGAGCAAAATGCTTGAGAAATTCTGGAAGAGAGTCTTTAAAATTAGAGGCTTTATTTATCTTTAATTATTCAGGCAACTGGTCTTCACTCAATATATAGTTTTCTCACAAAATTGATAGCGCCAGCCATCTGGGAGGTTGGATTTGGATAGTGATACTCCAAAAATTATTTTATGCTTTTTTAATGTTAATTTATTTTTGAGAGAGAGTGCAAGTGAGGGGAAAGGCAGAGAGAGAGAATGGGGGACAGAAGATCTGAAACAGGCTCCACACTGAGAGCAACAAGCCCAGTGAGGGACTCCAACTCACAAACCATGAGATCATGCCCTTAGCCGAAGTCGGAGGCTTAATGACAGAGCTGCCCAGGAGTCCCTATTTTATGCTTTTTAAATACTGGCTGAGGTAAGTGTATGTATCTAGGTGTATGTTTGTACATTTGTGTATGTATTTGTATGCAACAATCCCACCACTCAAACACATTCCAGGTGAGACTTGAAGAATGATCAAAGGTAAAAATAAGAGTCCAACATGGAAATGAGTTTGAGAAAGTTGAGTTGCCGGTGAAGGAAAAGAAATGATGAAGAGAAATGGTGTTGACTACTAAGAGCCATGACCTTGCAGGCAAACCAATAACAAGAGATTCACTTTGGAATTCTCTGGCTTCTTTTCCTCCTTTTTTTGTTATTTTGGGGGCCATCAAAATCACCTTAAGGTTTTGTACAGTCCTCAAATCTAATGACAACTATCCAGGCAAACATGCTATGGCTTGGACCATGGTAGGGAGTGTCTTTTCTGCTTAAGATGCTCACGTTAGAATCCAGAAAACCCAGGTATGGTTTCTGAACCCATTATTCCATGCAGAAGGCAGGTTCCATAATTCTAGAAGGGACAACTTCAATCTCATGCTACAGTGCTCATCTTTCACCCTCATCTTGAATCTTTAAGAACCCAGAAACAGAACTCACGTGGACATAGCCAGGCTGTCAAGTAGGCAGCTTCTGAATGCTGCCCCATTCTGACCATTGTGTTTCAGCAGATTCATTTCCCAATAGCCTGAGAACCCCTGGGGAAATGGAGCAGGATGCAAGTATGCTTTGCTTTGTGAAGAAAATCATTTTGTGCAGATTCTTAATCCTTCCTTCATGGAAGAATAGAATATATATTTGTTGGCTCATCTACTTTCTTGCCAGAGCGGACACATTAGCTCTATTAATCCCCAAGCTAATTCCTTGCAGATGTGTTCTCAAAAAGGCCTGAAATATAGACCCTGATTGCTCCTGAGTATTGTCATAGTAACCTGAGAACTCTACTCAAAGAATTAGACGCTAGAAGGGAGGCTTGATCTGGGAGAGACATCTTCATGCAAAACTGCGAATTATTATTTTCCAAGCAACAGTAGTACATTAGCCTCCCAAAACGTCATACTACCATCCCTGTGGCAAGAGATGCTTTGCCCCTAATTTCAATGGTGTTGATAATGGTGATGGTGATGGCTATTGACATGTAAAGTATTGTATTTTGCATTGTATTTTTTTCAATCACTTTTCCACCCTGTGACACTAGGAAGTTTCTATAATTTTATGATCACTTTCAGTTATTATAAGCTTATATATAGGACAGTTTAGCTTTTCCAGCTTAATCAGACATCTAATCTGTTTTCCTCTTTATGGAATATTCCCTTTATGCTCCACTCTATTTGCTTAGGATTCTTTCTCCTATTCTACAGAGAAAAACCACAGCAGGTCTCATTAGGCTAAAGTACCTTTTAAAATGCAAAGATTTCTTTTCCCCTTCCCTATACCTTTGATTTTTTTTTTATTCGTGTCTAATTTATTCACTACGATCCCAGGCACTTAGCACAGTACCTGTTACAGAATACATGCTCAACAGATAATTACTGAATCGGTAATTGATTGAGTATCCGAGACCAAGACAGAGGTGGGAATGGGGAAGGAGGTTCCCAGAGCCAGTGCCATTGCCCACACTAAGCAAGCCCTAGAAGGAATGTCAGGCCATCAATGCCTTTGCAGCTTCATTTGGATTATGGGTATAGTACCACCATCCTCCCACCCCTATATTATTTTACCTCTTTCTCCTCAGCCTTCGGATCTAGTTTCTAATCCTGGGGGAGGTCAGGCTGAATATTCCATTGCAATAATTCACGTAAAACAGCAACTCCTACTACTTGCTCAGCACTACTGTGCCCCAGGCATTGTTCATATATTACCTTCACTTCTTACCACCAGTCTTGCGAGACAAGGATTATTGTCTCCATTTTCAAATGAAGAAACTGAATCAGCGAGAATTTAGGGAAGGCATTCAAGGCTACAACTAGGAAGTAGTAGAGTTGAGAAACTGAGAAATGATATTTAAGCTAATTTTTTAAAGCAAGTTATTCAAAAAAGAATAGCATGATATAATACCAGTTTTCTATGAGAAATTGATAAAATACAATAAATAACATTGGCAAACCACGTATACCACATGTATATAATATGTAATGTTAGTTTATTCACTAGACACCTGGGAAGACCAGTAGCTCAATAAATAGACAGGTAGATAACTAGACCGCAAGCTAGAGAACCTGGAAAGAAGAATCTCGGAATTCTAACATATTTTCTGGGGTGCTGGAATTAATTACATATCGTGGTAATCTTTACTTTTTTGCTTATCTATGTTTTCTAAAAGGAACTTATTTTACTTTTATAAAAAGAAAAATGTAGTTGTGAGAAATTTACATTTCTAACAAGACATGTCTATCAATTATGAAGGTAGTCCTCAAAGATTGGCCCCACGATAGCCACAACTCAGAGAAGCTGCTCCTTCGAGTGACCCTCTCTAGTAGCAGGAGTTGCCACAGACTTCTACAGCCTGTGATAAGGCTTCTCTGCACGTGGTCCCTTCCAAGTCATCGCTTACGAATCTCAGAGCTTGTAACTTCCCCACTCTTCTCTTGGTTTATATATGCAAGGATTATTCTCTCCAAATAGCCCCCAGGCCATTTGTTAATTTGCCACACTGTCCTCAACTTTCAGGTAACTGGACACAAAAGCACAGCATCAGAACTCGCCCAAGTGGCAGTCGCCAAGCCTGGAGGACCCATGCTCTAGGCAGTAAATTTCCCTTCCCCAGGGTCTCTGTCAAGACCTCCCGCCCTTGGAATTCCACATTACATTTCTGCATGGTGCCCTGTTGCAGGAAATGCTATATCATGATTTGATGGGAAATAGCCCTCATGAAGAAGAGTTACTCAACTCATGATAGATTTGCAGCAGATATGAAAGATGGGAAGGAAATGTTTGTTTTTTTAAGTATACATGCTATCATGAGATCAAGTTTTCTAAACTATTAATAAGGAGAACATGGCATTCAAAGCATTAAAACACTGAGTTATCCTGGCATTCATGAAATTAAATCCATAGAGTCATGATATAGTACTAAATACCCGTTGCTAGTTTAGTTATTTTATTAGAATTTTCAAGTCAATATTTGCAAGATTAATCACTTCATTTCTTGCTATCCTATTCAAGATATTTTTTCTTTTTTCTGTTTAATCAGTATGTATTAATTTATGGGGAGAAATGGAAAGCTTTTGGTTTTTTATGTCATAGACGTGAAGACTGCAACAAAGATGCTGTGCAGCCTATTTATTGAAAGATTTCTTCCAGAAGAAACCAGTGAGGCCATTGCAGGATTCTTGCACAGAGAGTCATGACATCAAGGCTTTTCTTTCCAGGAAGCAAGTTTTATTCATGACGGCACCACTCAGTTAGGTTTGTACCCAAAGAACTGAGTGGCCCACATCACATGGCATAGAGTTTTTCATACATCTTCTATTTCTTTGCCTCCCATATATGGTAACACACATAAACAGGCAGTCTAATTGAGTTGTCTCAGTTTACAAAGTCATGGGAACTGTAGGCCCCTGGATGCACATCCAGGTGACCTTGAAGTATTCTCTCCTCTTCTTCTCTCTCCTTAGGGAGGGGTCCCCATCACAAGGCAAGGATGGAAGTGGGTAGGGCAAAGGAAGAAGTTATGCCACAGCCTCTACCTAATCCCACAGGGAGCTCCGGCATATAAATAGTCCCACAGAACTGTGCCACTTGAGGCAAGGGGCTAGGGTTTCTCCCTTCACCATAGTTTGTCACTTGCGGTAGGGTCTTCCAGGGAAATGAGGAGAACCTCTCAGGTATTTCTGGGTGAGTTGGTTCCCAGAAGCAGGGGCAGTTTTCCTGTGCAGGGTGCAAGTGTGAGTCATTAGCGGTCACCAGTCACAGCAGCTCATGAAGGGGTATTCGGGACATATCAGATCAAAGTGGAATATGGAAAGATCTCCTAAGTTTTTTTATTTTTCTGTGCTCTGGAATATTTGCAATATACTCAAAATAAACTGTCACTGAAGGGACTGAACAATTTATTATGCAATAAGTATGAGATGAGTATTTATTCAGTGGAAAGTTCTTTGAACACATTCCCAGTGCTCTCCCTGACAACTGTCTACTTAGATTTTCTGTTTCTTCCAAAGTCAGCTTTGGTAATTTGTATTTTCTTTGGGCAACCATTACTTCACTCGGGTTTTTCGAGGCTTTACCATAAAGTTACGTGATGTAAATTACCATAATTCTTTTGATTTGTTTCTGTAGTTGGGTCGATCTTCAAGTTAATGGTGGCTGCAGTATCGCTTCTTGGCCTTTTGGCTAAGATCAAGTGTAATGGTGGCTGCAGTATGGCTCCTTTCCTTCTGGTAATTTCTGTCCACTAAATTGAGGAAATGTCTGCTCTCTTTGGGGATGACTTTTTAATCCTAGAGGAAATGTCTACTTCATTCTACTTCTCAATTTCATTTCCAAGTCCTCTCTTTGTTTCCCTTGCCAATTCTACTCTATTCATTCTGGGTAAAGTGAGCAGAAGAGAAATGCCCTCTCCCTGAAGCTTGATTAGCAGCGATGCTTGCACGTCAATGTGTAACAGAATGGACTGAATCCACTGTTCCATTGTTTACTACAATTCTCTCTTTCCCAAATCCTCAAGTAGGCTAAACCTGGAGTGAATTAACAGCCTTTTTACTGTGCTCAGAAGTCTCCTAAGGCTTTATTAAAAGAAGCAATGGCTTTATACTGTGTCAACTAATCTAGCCGGAACATTTCCCAAATTTCCTTGCCTATGTGGTTCTAGGTTAGGATTGGCCACAGAGAAATTTCATTGAGATTTTGGAAGTGGAACCATCTCCACAGCAATTATGTTAAGCTTTGATGGTAGGTGTGTGGCCAGGTACTGATGCAGCTCCTACACATTTCACTGGTCTGGCTTCTCTGGGTAGTGGGGAGAGACCTCTGGGCTTGGGGTGCATTCAGGTTCTACCAGATCTCCTCCTTCAGCTTCTCTCTAGTCTTGGACCACGTGTGTTTTCAGCTCCACAGGGAGAAGGGGTTCGACATCAGCATCTTTTGTAGGCCACTGTCTTCATTGGAATTATATGAAATGAGGGACAGACATAGCTACCAGCCCATCCTTGCAGGTTTCACTTTGCCTTGGTCTCCACCAGAACATTCAATCTTCCCTTCTCAACTGTCTACCCAGGACCAGACACAAAGGCACCAGCCTCAGAGAGAGCTCTTAATCAGCTTCCTAGACTAAATAAGGTTTAATTCTATAGAATTTAGAGTGGGCTTTTTCTTCTGCTTGGTCCCTGACTGATACAAATGATCAATCTCATTAGGCCTGGCTCCTTTTTACTGTAAGTTTAATTTTTCTCTGGAAACTACCTTGAAGCTCTTGAAAATATACTTATTCAGGGTAAATCCATAAATGTGTCAAATGCTGAGACCCACAGTGGACCTACTCTAAATTTAAGCTGAGATCTCCTTGCTATATATATTGTTTCAACTAAAACTCAAAACACTGCAATGCAGATGTTATTTTTCAACTTTACAGATATAAACAACAAGGCTCAGAAGTTATGTATTTGGCTTAAAGTGACACAGCTGATAGGTAACAGAGCAGGGATGTGCATGCAGTTTGAATTTGAATCTAGGCAGGAGCTGTATCTTCCATGTATGTCCCAAATCAGTCAAGAGAGAGCTAAGGCAAGGCAATCAAAGACAACAATCCATAAGTCCACTGGCCATAATTTCCCCTCTTCAGTTTATGCCTTTGAAGCTTCACCATCCTCTTTCCTCCCAACCCCTAACATCTCCCTGTAAGTCATGTGAGCCTTAAAAATACCTTAAGTGGGCAGGCAATCAGGGTTTCAGAATGCAGCTTGCTGGTTTCAGACACTTCCTTGCCCCAAAGGGTGTTAACTGGAAATTCTATCCACCATCTTTCAGCTCCACACAAGTTCCAGTTGGCTCCTTGGGCTTGTTCATGGATTTTAAGTCGTACCTCCCTAACCTGACTTTATGAGTGTTATAGTTTTAGTACAGAAGGTGACCTTAAAGATAACTTTATAGGAAACCTCTTTTTATAGATGAGAATACTGAACTCAGAGAAGGAAAGTGACTCTTTCAAGATCCTACCTTGTGATTTGCAGTTAATATGGAGGAGAAACTTACTGTCTATGATTAGAAGCTAAGGGAAGTACCAAGGGCTACATTCGTGGACACGACATGGGTTTAGTACCTGAAAAGCTAGATTATCCTACTAACTTCTGAGAAGGAGGATATCAAATGCCTTCAGACCTTTCATACTGACTGAACAGAACATTTTGCTGTTGTCATACTTGGTTTAATCCCTCTGCCTCTAATGCCCACGAGCAGTCCATTTTTTCCCAGTGTCACAGCCAGCTGTGCTCTAACACTACAACAAATTAAAAAGTAATTACCTCAATAATGGGTTAGTTGCTGAGTTTAATCACTCTGAAAAAGTACTTGGCTTTTCCACTTATGGAATAATAAAATGTTGCATTTCTGTGTAGTCCATCATTCAGAGGTCAATAAGAATTTTATGCCTTGGTAACATAGACTGACATTAACTACAGGAAAGGAGAGAATGGATGGAGCCAGAGTATTCACAAGAGGGAAGAAAGGCTGGTGGCCAACAATATTGAGGGAGTTGATTTTATTTATTTTTTTAAATTTGTTTTAATGTTTTTAATTTATTTTTGAGACACAAAGAGAGACAGTGCAAGCAGGGGAGGGTCAGAGAGAGAGGGAGATACAGAATCCGAAGCAGGCTCCAGACTCTGAGCTGTCAGCACAGAGCCCGACACAGGGCTCAAACCCACGAACCATGAGATCATGACCTGAGCCGAAGCCGGAAGCCAGATGCTTAACTGACTGAGCCACCCAGGCGCCCCGAGGGAGTTGATTTTATACTTATCTACAAACAAACAAAATAAATCTCACACCTTGGGGTTCTTCAATAGAGAAAATCAAATGAATAAGATATAATCAGTATTTTTATAATTCATAGCCTCTTCCTTTCTTTTTCCATTTGCTAGGTTTTATCTGATTTCTACATTTCTTCTTAACTACAGTGAAATTCCCTGCTAATTCTATTGAGCTGCACCTTGAGCAGGAAGTCAGGTTTTCCTTTCATGCCCCATTCTGCCCAGGATTCCCAAGCCCCCTGTCTTTTGTCCATAAGGCTTGTAAGTAGCCAACATGACTAAACATCAGGTGGTATGTTGGCAGGTATATCCATTAGCCACAGTCATGATAGTGCTGTAAAATAAACCACCCTAAAAATCCATGCTTTTGAGCAACGATCAGGTACTCTCAGAGATTGGTAAGCTGGCTGACTTAAAGTAGGTGTGGCCAAGCTCCCTCACTCATTCTGTGGCTTTCTTGGAGTCAGCTGACCTAGGCTGAGCTCAGCACTGCTGAGTAGTAATGAGCCCAAACATGTTCTTCTTATGGAGATCACAGAGATCCAAGAGTAAAAGCAAAATGAATCAGCTTGAGACCTAGTCTTGGTCTGGACATCAACCTTTCTATTACATTTTATTGACCAAAGCAAGTCACATGGCCAATCCCAAAGTCAAGAGGCAAAGAAGCACTCTTAGCCAACATTGGGAGGAACCCACAAAGTCACATGGCAAAGGGCATGGATAAAAGATATGGGGACAAATAACACAATTTATCATAGCAGTGTTTTAAGCACTGTGTCCTAGAATTCCTTCCATTCTGTTCCTGGTGCTCTAAGAGGAAGATTCTTCATTCTCATCCCCACCTCACTGACTCTTTTTCTCTCTAGATCACTCCATTTTTAGTTGCCTTTCTCTCCCCTCTTCCTTCTCCCAAAGCAGCCTCATCTAAAACTCCCAGAGGAAAAAGCCCACGTCATGAGATCACCCCTGAAAACTCAAGTTGGAATTATCCTGAGCCTTCAGTTTTGATTCATTAACTAGGAGAAATAGAAATGTGTTTAGCTTTAAGTCAGGGCTTTTAATCTCTCTCCATCTTACCAGCCCTGCTTCTCTCTGTGTCGTTTTATTCTTTCCACAGCCTCCTTCCAGGTGGTAGGCAAGATGGCAGCTAAAAGCTCAAACCAACATTCTCTAAGCCCAACACTCCTTCTGTCAAAGTGCACACCTTAACCCTGGCAACATCTCTAATTAGCTTTGTTTGGGTCACTTGTTTATGCTTGTATCGATCACTGCAGCTAAGATAAAGGAATAATCTTATTAGCCAATCCTGATCATGTGCTCACCCTTGCAAAGAGTGGTAGGGGCTTTGTTATTATCATATCAACAGCACCATATGGCATGGGAGAGGGATTATTTATATGAGCCAATAGAAGAATATTAGTAAAATAAGCTGTCCAGACAAAAAAACTCTAGGTAGGGTAGTACATTGAAACTAAAGACTTAACAGTGCCTTGTTGGGATTTATATAGTACTCATTTTAAGTATAACAGACTTTGCAGGGTGGCTGCTCTTCATGTGAGGAATAAGCCCTTCTCTTTCCCAGTTCCTGTATCCACTTATCTACATTTGCACATATTATGTAATTGGAAGAAGATAAAGAAATCATGAGAGAAGAAGAATTTGAAGGAGAAGAAATATGAATGAAGAAGAAGAAATAGTAAGTGACATAAATAAATAGAAGTCTGTAAATCACTGGTTTCCTTTCATTGACATTAGAGTCCCTTTGGTGAAAGGAGTCATTTAAAGGAAGTGGATCAAAGAGGACTTTTGATACTCTGGGTTTAAAGAAAAGTTCTTTGGGGTCCAGCTAAGGTAGAACGCCTTTAGGAAAAGAGGTTCATTGATACACCTTTTTATGGAATAAAACGCCATCTTTGGTGAAACCAAGAACTAGAGATAGTAGAGGCATCTAGAGTCCTAGCCATCCTCATTTTGCTGTGTTGGCAATGAAGACTCCTTTAAGCAGCTTATCAGGCATCAGATATGGCAAGCAGAAGCCAGAGTAAGATCAAAACATACTGTAGGCACTTTTCTGGGACTGCAGAAAATAATATCCAGCTTGATGAATTAATCAAATATTAAACTAAGTCATTTAACATTATCAAAATCTTTAAGTTAAATAAATATTCAAAGTAGGATAAACAAAATATTAATGGTGGTACTTGTTATAAAGTAATACTCTCATTCATTAAAAAAATTTTTATTAGGAAATAATTGTATGAATGTAGGGCATACAATGTGATGGCTTGATTTACATATATTGTGAAAGGATTATCACAATAGAGTCAGCTAGCCACCATATTTTCATAAGGACACAATAAAAGAAAAAAGTTTTCTCCTCATAGTAAGAATTCATAGGACTTACTCTCTTAACAACCTTCCTATGTACCACACAGCAATGTTTGCCATAGTCAATATGTTATACCTTATTTACCTTAGAAATGCACATTTGTACCTGTTGACGTGTCACTGACTCTGGTCTGGACTTCTTTCTTGTCTAGCAAGAAAGCAGGACAGAGGATTAAAGTGCAAGAGAGGGCTAATGTCTGAGAGAAGACCAGAGCCCTGATGAGGGGTCCTTGCTCCATTTTCTAGTAGGATCAGAAGGCTTACAAACATGGTGATGGGTGTGCACAGAGACAATGAATCTGTGAACATTAACCCATGGACATGAAGGAAAGGGAGTTTTGAAAATATGTGGGCTTAGGATTTGGGGTTATTACGAAACAAAATCCTGGCGCCTGGCAGTCAGATGGAAGGTTGTTTACAGCAGACATGAGGTACCACCTCTGTTTACCTAAACTGGTCTAGGGGACAAGAAAGACAGAGCATGCTCCCTCAGGGTCAACAAGGCACCTTTCTTTTGTTAATTAGCTCAGCTCTGGGCAACTTCATACTAGATCAGACAAAAGGATTGTAACTTGTGTTCTTGCCCCAATGGGGTCTACCTTGACACTTTCAAAAGCAGAAGATGAAAAGCTTAGACCTGGCTAATTGTGATAGACTGAATTAGCGGCACCATTTCTTTACCTATCTTCGTACACACATCCTTTACCAAGTAAAGGAGTAGTTCTTCCTACTAGAGGACTTCTTCTTACTTTCTCTCCCTCTCTTCTTATTGGTCTTGACCAAGAGAATAGCCAAGAATGGATGGGGGCAGGAGTGGCAATGTGCCAATGTCAGCCTAGGCCTTAAAAGGCATCACCTATTTCATTTTTCCTTCTTGTATTTCTGCCCTTAACATGAGAAGAGTGTCCCCAGGTTACAGCTGCCTCTTATCCCAGACCCCAGGATGGATATACCTGAAGGAGATCTGAGCCCAGTATGCAACGAGACGCTAAGCCCATTGATACCAACACCGTGAGGCACAGCTGGTAGCCCAGCCCAGCCCGGCTGGACCAGTTGACCAACAGACACATGAATAAGAATAAGTGCTTATTGTTTTGAGCCCAGGAGTTTGGGGTGATTTGGTTCATAACAGCAAGTAGTTAATACATCAACTATGTGGGGCAGTGTGTAATCCATCACTCCATCCTTAGGATTTCAACCTTTGCCTGACTTGTACCATAACTGAAAGGCAAAAGTGTGCCATTTTCTATGCCTCTTATTTTGCCTTCTCCAATTTCTGACTGCAGACTGAAAGAGAGGACAATACGATCCAAGCTTTAGCAGTAAAATTCATATATAAAATTCAGTTGCATGTACACTGCAGCCTTCATCCCTGGCCTCACACTTTATTTCTTTTCTCTCTTCCCAATTGTGTGATTTTATTATTTGATCTGTCACATGGCCTGCAAGAGTGGAGGACACGTACCCCCCACATTCTCTTTTCCCTCTATTCCCAGATAAGGGTTGGAAGTAAGGTGGAGGGAAGAATAAGAGGCGAAAGAAAACCTTGTTACTGTTCAGGTCCATTTTCAGCTGCATCCCACCTGTGGCCCATTTTGTCATTTCTGATCCATCACTCTTACCGATGATTCATTTCTGCATGTTTTGTCATTCCCTGTTTTGCAATCTCTAGTCACCAAAGAAACATGCCAGGCAATAAAGAAGGTTCTCATAAGGAGAAAATAGATGCTGTCTTCCCCAACCAGACACATTACAAGGTGTGAAATTTCCCACAATCCTAATGGAGGCAAACAAACTGTCATAAAAAGACATCCTCAGAGGATGTCTTTTCATCCTGTGAATCAGGATGAAATAACAGATGCCACACGTTCATCCTGGGAGTGTGAGCCTCTTCTCCAGGGAGGAACCTCTGGTCATACAGGGCTGGATGACCAAGCGTCACCACCAAGACAGAGAAAAAGTGACGGTGACAATCGGTGCCACCTTCCACTGGAAATTTCTCTCCTCCCCTCCTTCTGGCTGGGTTGCAGCCTTGGAGCTGTCATGGCTGGTGTTCATATTCTTGATGCTCCAGGGCAGTGAAATCTCGTGAGCAGAATGATGCAGGGAATTTTTTGGATGATTACCTTTTCCAAACTGTGAGCAAAAATGTGCACGACTACATCAGCACTCCTAGGGATTGCCAAAGAGCTGTTAGAAGCCCGTGTCTTTAAATCTGCCATTCAATCACCCCAGAAACATCTTCTGAGGGAATGAAGCTAAACATGGAGTGTGCACTATTTACCAAGTATGTTACATACCTTATCTTCTTTTCAATTCTCATAACATCCCTGTACAAGGTGTATTTTTATTTCCATTCTACTGATGAGGAGGATTAAGGGCCAAGGAGATTCATTACCTTACTTAAGGTAATACAGTTGCTAAAAGGTGGAACTACTCGTGGGAAAAACAGGACATATTACCAGTTTCACAGAGCTGTTGTAAAGAGAAGATGCACTATTTTCATTTTTTTTAATGTTTATTTATTTTTGAGGGAAAAAGAGACAGAGCATGAGTGGAGGAGAGGCAGAGAGAGAAGGAGACACAGAATCTGAAGTAGGCTCCAGGCTCTGAGCTGTCAGCACAGGAGCCTGATGTGGGGCTTGGACTTGTGAACCCTGAGACCATGACTTGTGCTGAAGTCAGATGCTTAACATACAGAGCCAGCCAGGCGCCCCAGGAGAAGATGCATTATTTTATATGATGTCACATGATACTTAGGTATACAAGAAATGTTCATGTCCTCTTCCTCATCCCTCAATGTTCTACTCATTCTCCCATTATTTTATTCTTTCAACAAACTCATACTAAGTACCTTCTCTGTCAGAGACTGTGCCAAGCCCTTGGAGGCCCATCCCTCAAAGATAAACACAGAGATAAAAAGTGGGTTTATTCTCAGATTACACACAATATGCTCTGTCCACTTAGCAGGAAGCCTCTTGATTAATAGGAGCTTCACTCTTATTAAAGTTATCAGATTAGACCCAAGATGGAGTCACTCATGCTAAGCTCCACATTAGCAAACCAAACTTAACAAATTTCTATGCTCAGATCTCCCAGAAAAGGAAGGCATATTTAATCCAATCAGTACTTGCCTGCTAGCACCATTTACCTAAACCAACTGCTAGACCTCCCTTGCTCCACGTAAGGAAAGAAATTCCACTTTAACTAGTCATCAAATGCCCAGTATGACTTTCTTGTTCTTACCTTCTGCGGTCTGTCACCTTATTAAGGTCTCTGAAGCTCCTTTGTACCTGCTTGGTTAGATGCTGTTTGGTTCATGAATCACGGAATAAAAGCCTATTAGATCAGTAAGTTTTCTGTGGAAACCTTTATTTTAGTACTCTAAATACTGACTGCATCATCTGCCAGACCCTTTTGTCACCAAGGATTCCTGATCACCCCCAATGTGGGTGGCAAGCCCAACTTTGTTTCCTTAGGCTTCCACGGGCTCTGTTTCCTCCTGGGGAGAAGGTTGATGTGTTTTTGGTAGAGAAATAGGTGGGTTCCAATCAAAGTGTCCACAGTTATCAGTTTATTCTGTCATACTGACTTGGAAACATTAATTTGAATTCACCTCTTGTCTACAATAATGATGATGGGATGCAATCCAGCCAGATATTAGATCAAATCATGGGCGTGTTAACTTCCTAATTAGCAATTTGTGGCCACTGTGTATATAGAAGTCAGACCCTAATGACAACTGTTTAAACTTTGTCTTACTCATTTTTAGGTATTTGGGTCTTTTTGTTTTTACCTCCATAGCAAGCCCTGCTGAAGCCCAGCATGGGCTCTGACCCAGAAGGCTGATTTCAGCTACTCAGTTATACTGCCCACATCTAGCACGGGGCTAGAACCATGCTCTGTGCTCTCTCGGAACTCTAAGAGGCAGCCTCTGGCCCAGTGCCGCTCTATCACAGTCTCAGACCCATAGCAACCTCCTATTCATTCATTTATTCATTCATCCAGTCAGTAAGTCAGTCAATGAACATGTCTTCCAGTGCCTCCACTTGTCGTCAGCTCTGTGCTTGACTGTGAGTGTAGGAAGGATGTATCTCTTCCCTCAAGAAATGTTCAATATAAGGAGGCAGAAGTCAACAGGTACATGTCATTCAATGTGACAAGAGCTACGGTAGGGAAAGTAAGGTGCTGTAAGGACGTACAGGAGAGGGAGCTAACCCAACATGGAGACCAGAGTAGGCTTTCCCAAGGAAGGGACATTCCAAGCCTGAAGGAAAATTTAAAATTCATCAGACAAAAGGAGTGTTTGAGGAGGAAGAGACCTGAATGACAACGAGGAATGGGGTGAAATGTTTCAGGCAAAGGAAAATGTGTTCACAAAAGCGTCAAAGGTATAAAAGCGAATGGTCCTCTGTAGAAATTTTTTAAAAAGAAAAGTTCAATATTTATTAATAGAAGATAGCTCATACAAGGAGAGTGAACAAGATAATTTTAGAAGGAAAGAGGACTTATTCAAATCTCTTTGCTGCATGTGAAAGAATTTGGACTTAATTATGAGCCAGGATCTCACCACAGAGCATGCTAGAATATCAATGATTATCCATATTCTACTTTTAGAAGCCTGGTTCATTGCCCTTCTGTCCATATGTCTAAAGCTACATAAACATTAAAACTAAAGTTTCTCAAAAACTGAAAACAAGATCCCAAGAGATCTTGTCTGTGCCAACAGATACCTAAGCCAAACCTGGAGTAATTCTTGGCTCCCCTTTTACTCCTTATCCCACATCAAATCTCCTGGCAAATCTAGTTAGCGCTACCTGCATAAGTGATTCAGAACTTCAACCACTCCTCCCAACGTTGGTCCAAGCTACCATTGTGTTACCACCCAGGTTATTGCAATAGCCTCCTGACTAATCTCCGCACCTGCATCCTCTCTGTGCTGTTCTCCGCACAGCAGCCAGAGTAAATCTTTCATGATGGAAGTCAGGTCAAGCTCCTGTTCTGAGCAAACTTCCCACTGGAGTCCCATTTTAAAGTCCTGGAGACTTCCTCCTCCCGTTCTTTCTTATGATTACTCCTCATCAAGCCATACTGTGTACTTCACTGTTCTTAAATACATATACCACACTCCTGCCTCGGGGCCTTTTGGACTTCCTGTTTTGCTTGCCCAAAGTACTCTCTCTCAGATATAGACAAGTCATTCTTTCAGGTGTATGCTCAAATGTCAGTATATTGGTTAATGCTACCTTGAGCGCTGTATGCAGAATGATATTTCTACCATAACCTCATCACAAAAGCCCTTATCATTTTAATGTTACTTGTAGGGGCCAAGGACAATCGCCTTTAAAATATGGGGCACATGGGTGGTTCAGCCAGTTGAGCATCAGGCTTCAGCTCCGGTCATGATCTCGCGGTTTGTGGGTTCAAGCCCCACGTCAGGCTCTGTGCCGACAGCTAGCTCAGAGCCTGGAGACTGCTTCAGATTCTGTCTCTCTCTCTCTCTCTCTCTCTCTCTGACCCTCCCCTGCTCGTGCTGTCTCTCTCTGTCTCTCAAAAATAAATTTAAAATTTTTTAAAAATTTAAAACAAGTATAAAAATTGCCTGCATTGGTCATTTCTTTAGATCTTAGTTTTATTATTGGGCTTCGAAATGTACATGAAAGAACTTTGCATTTTTTTTTCTACTGAAAAACCTTAGAACAGAGGGAAAATGTTACATGGAGGAAAATTTCTTCCTCCCCCACAGGCTTATTTTACTATATATATACTCATTTGTTTATTGCCATCTCTTACAACTCCATGAGAACAAAAACTTTGTCTTGCTCACTATTACCCATGTCTAGATAAATGCTGGACACATGGTTTAACAAAAATCCACAGAACAAATGAATGGGGTCCCCAGACCAGCGGCAGCAGCATCCCCAGGGAATTAATAGCAAATACAAATTATCAAGCTGCACTCCAAACCTACTAAATCCAACCCGGGAGGGTGAAGGCCAGAAATCTATATCCAATAAGTCTTCCTGGCAGTTCTAATGCACATAAAGTTTGACCCCCACTGCTCTTGCTCTTACCTTCTACCTCCTACATACAGATAAGGAAGTCTGAAAAGACAAAATTACTCCCTGAGGTGTGATCCCTGGATTACAGCTACAAGCGTGTCCGATCCCCGAAACTGCCCACGGAATCGGTCTTGGGGTGGCTGCGAACAAGCTTACTTTCCTCCAGAGAAGTGTTTATGTTCCCCTCCTCGGAGGTAAGCTACCTGCACTATTTCCTACCCTGCAGACACAGTATGCTCTTCCAAACAGTTGCCAGAATGAGGCGGAGACTAAGATCATGTCAGAAGGTAGCTCCCTGGAGGCACAATTATTTCTTCAAACTCCAGTCTGCCCCCAAGACGTGCGTTGCATTTTCAATGCGGTCAGCAGAAAGTCGCCCCCTGCCTGCTCCGCCAGGACACCCTTCTGGGCTACTGTCCTCACCAGCTGAGTGCAACCACCGCTGCCTGCTGGAAATTGGTTTTTAAGAAAAATAAATAAAAGGAGCGCTGTGGACTTGAAAGGCTTCAGGGATAAAATAGACCTATGGCTTCCACGATCTGCTCCTGTCTCGGCTGAGAGCCAGAAATACTAACTGATGGTCCAGGGAGAGGTCGCTGCTGAATGACCTGCAAAAGGACTACAGGAAAGCTAGAAGCCTCTCCCTCCGGCTGTGGCCTCCCAGCTTGCTGGGAGCCATTTCGGAAGTCAGGCAGGTTCGCAAGGTCTCCCACCGTCAGATGGCAACAGGCGTCTACACCCACTGAACCCCCACTCAATTTCTGCTTAAGCACCCACCCCCTAGGCTCCTGACTGACTGATATCAGGAGTCACTTGCCTTCTTATGCTAAAAATATGTGAATTGTACCTTGTGAAAAAAATTTATTATAGGAATTTCTTCTTTTGTGATTATAGGAACAAATATTACATTTCTCGAGAAAACCTGTTTTTCTTCCCCTGGTAAACAAGCTATTGACCATTGCTCACAAAAAAGCGAACTCTTGCCTTTGCTATGCTAAAAACTTTGCCTTGTACTTGAATGCTAAAGATCCCTTCCTTCCCCAAATGATAAACATCTAGTCACCTGCTTCAATCTCTAGTGGTAAAGATTATGCACGAGTCTTCTACCAATTTATGCTCTGGGAAATTTTTACATACCAAAGAATTTGTTATCAGAAATCATTGTCTAAGGCAATTGCCACTTCTGTTTTGTACCCCATACATTTTTTCAATACATAAAGCTGACCTCGGGTCAGAGCAGAGACGCCTGCCTGGTGAGCAGAAAGAAGCCGAGGCTCTCTCCCTCCCTTCTGCCGACACCGTCCAGCCTTCAGGGAGCCCTGGACCTGCTGCAGCTGGACTCTGGCACCAGCTACCAGTGGTCTGCATAGCATATCCCTCTAAGTGCTTAATCCTTAGCTTAGTCCTCCTCATCTCCCCACTGCCCATCTCTCCACCAGCCTCTCCACATTTGCTGCCAGCCTTGGGCTATGCTCCCAGTGAATTTTAGTGAGAAGAGGCAGCCTGATGGGTACAGCCTATCCCTGGAGGTTCAAGAACCAGAAGGACCGATAATAAAGTTCAAGTTCTACCCTGTTGCTCTCACACAAGCCACCTGCTTCATTTCCTCCTTAAAATTCAGTCTCACTTGGGATGCTTTCTGTCACATCAGGCAATCTTCTAAGGTGTAAAAATGCCAAGAGGAAATTGACTGCATAGACCCAGAGACCTAATTCCTTTTATTAAGCTAGATGCTAAGGATGGTGCCCAGCAGATCAGGAGAGGAGAAGGCAGGTGGGGGCTGTTGCCTGGCTGGGAAGAGGCAAAGGTGACTGCTCTCCAGCACCAGGCATCCTGGCTGTCAACTCCACGTCGGTTTCTGGGGGTGTGTCCACAAGGAAAACCTGTGACAAGAGCCAGGGAAACCTCAGCACAGCTAAGTGTGCCATTCTGGGTCCTGGAGGCACATAGGAAAATATCTGCCGACCCAAGAACATGCATCCTATAACCACTGGGTCTCAACCAAAGCAGTACCATGACTGCCTTTTGCCATGGATGGCTTCTAGCCAATTAGCCACATAAGAAATGGAACACAATGAAATGAAATACATTAGTTAACATACATAGTGTGCCAAACGCTTTAAATATATTACCTCTTATGCCATGCTCTTCCATTTCCTGAGGGGCTGAGGCACGTAAACAAATGAGCATTACCTTGAACACGAACAGATTTATCTGAAAAACAATTTTTTTAATGTTTATTTATTTTTGAGGGCGGGGGGGAAGGCAGAGACAAAGGGAGAGAGAGAATCCAAAGCAGGCTCCAGGCTCTGAGGTGTCAGCACAGAGCCCGACATGGGGCTCGAACCCATGAACTGTGAAATCATGACCTGAGTTGAAATTGGACACTTAACCGACTGAGCCCCCCCCAGGTCCCCCCTGATTTGCTTTTAAATGTTACCTGCAACATTTACTCTTGGTACTACCTTGAGCAAGTCAGTTAAAGTTACTGGACCTCCATTTCCCAGGTGCCAAAGGGGCCACTGTGAGCAATGGCTGCCATCCTACTGCAAACTGGTATCCCCTGGGGAGCTCAGAAAACACCAAGGTCTTGATCTGCCTGCAGTGTAGCCTGGACACTGGGGTTTGTGGCAAACTTTCCCAGCTGACTCTCACACCATAGAGCTGAAGTATCACTGATTATAAGACATAAATGAGATGATGAATGCCAGACACTGAACGCTGCTTAATAAATGTGTCCACAACCATGTTCACCGCTCATCGCCCCTTGCGACAGAGATGGGTCCCCGAAGGAGAGCAGAAACCCTCTGTCTGACCATCTGACATGCAGTGTGTTCACACCCAGGCAGAAATTCTGACATGAAAAGGGCCGGCTGCATGGACTTGGAGGATTATCTGTAGATTTACATTTTTTCTAGGTCAGCCGCCATATCCCGTGACAGGCGACCGGCAGGGACTATCTTTAGCAGTAGAGCGTGTTATTGGACTTCAAGGTGATGTCAGTGAGATACCCATAAAGGATGATATACGTGTAAGGAATTATTATTAGACCCAGTCAGGGACTGGGGATGTGGATGTTCCCTGGTGGGAACGCTGCAAATTCATGCCTCTCAAATTAGACATTGAATTAGCTTAAGAAATTACAAGTTTAAATCCAGCCATGGTAACCCCTTCCTTATCTCCCAGCTGATATCATCCAATTACGATATTCTTCAGGTTGAGATACTGCTCCCTAATTATAGAATCCTAATAGGGTTTGAAATATTATGCCTGCTCTGACAGATGACACCTGAAATTCTTCATTTTCTGTTCCAGCCTACACCAATTCTCGATTCCTTTCTTCTCATGGCTCCATCACATTTAATATGCATTTTGAAAACCAAACCAAACCAAACATACAAACAAAAGGCAGGCAGGTAACCTGAACATCACAGCACTGGGGTAACCTGAGGTCTTCCTAACTCCATGGCTCTCAAACAGAAAGACAAATAAATTGGCAACAGTAACCAGGAATGAGAAACAAACCTAGTTTTCAAAAACCCAGCTGTGAACAGGCTGAGCAGAGGAAAGCATTAGTCATACATTGACTTGAAAATGCATTATTTAAACTGCACTTTGGTAATGTCCGATGTGTTTGCGATTTTTTTAATTGGGTGAATGAATTTGCGTTTGGCAATTGTAAGTAGATATACATTTTAGTTCTCTGTGACAGCATCTCTGGGTTGACAATGCCTCCGCTTGGCTCGCTCCCCAGATCATCCCCCAGGGCTATGTGCGTCTATTTGGTAACAGGCGAGGAGGGGAGGATGCAAAGTGAATACAGGTAGAAGGTGAATCCTGAAGATGGAGGGGCCAAAAGCGAAGGGCCTCACAGTGGCTCCGTGAACCAGGATAATGCGAAATATCTCCATCTGAGAGCAGACCAGGAGAGAAAGCCCAGCCAGGGAGGAATTAGATGGCAAATGGAAATTCCGCTGGGTCCAAGGAGGTATAAGTGAGTTGAAATGGACAATCATGGGGAGAAATCCTAAAATTATACTAGCAGTAAGGGCACACACACACACACACACACACACGCACACGCACACGCACACAAGAGCCCATAATGAATTCTACCCAGTGCCTGCAGAATTAAGGAATAAATCCTGTCCTTCCAATGAACACATATCTCTCTTATTCCCTCTTCTGGTAATCACAGCTCAGGAAGGATTGGCAATTGCCGGAGTCCAGCTGCAGCAGGTCCAGGGCTCCCTGAAGGCTGGACGGTGTCGGCAGAAGGGAGGGAGAGAGCCTCGGCTTCTTTCTGCTCACTAGGCAGGCATCTCTGCTCTGATCCGAGGTCAGCTTTATGTATTGAAAAAATGTATGGGGTAAAAAACAGAAGTGGCAATTGCCTTAGACAATAATTTCTGATGTCAAATTCTTTGGTATATAAAAATTTTCCAGAACATAGATTTGTAGAAGACTCGTGTTTAATCTTCATCAATAGTCATTGAAGTAGGTGACTAGATGTTTACCATATGGGGAAGGATGGGATCTTTAGCATTCAAATACAAGGCAATGTTTTTTTTAGCCTAGCAAAGGCAAAAGTTAGTTCTTTCCTGAGCAGAGGTCAATTAGTCTGTTTTCTACAGGGGAAGAAAAACAGGTATCCTCAGGAAATGTAACATTTACTCCTATAATCACAAAAGAAGAAGCTCCTATAGCAAGTTTTTTCACAAGGTACAATTCACATATTTTCAGCATAAGAAGGCAAGTGACTCCTGATATCAGTCATCAGACGCCTTGGGGGTCGGTGCTCAAGCAGAAATTGAGTGGGGGCTCAGTGAGTGAAGATGCCCATGGCCATCTGACGGTGGGAGACCTTGCAACCTGCCTTCACAAATGGCTCCCAGCAGGCAATGGAACACCCTAGGACTTCTGCAGCAAGGGATTTACGAACACGCATGCCAAGACTACATGGGAAAGGTCAGAGAAGATAGGCCCAGCCCCTCTAAAAGGCAGGTCCACAAGAGTCAGTTGAGTCGTAATAAAAATAATATTCACAATAATAGGTGATGTGCACCGACTCTGTGCTTAGTACTTCACATGCTTTAATCTCACTTAGTGCTACAAATAATTCTACTCGTAGGTTAGATTCTTTGGGCCAAGAGGGCCTGAGTGGCTGTTAAACATCGGGCTTGGACTCAGGTCATGATCCCCTGGTCATGATTTCGAATCCACATTGGGTGAGCATGAGCCCTGCTTTGGGTGAACGCTGCTTCTCTTTCTCTATTCCCCCTCAGGCCCCAGGTAGTCTCTGAAAGGCTCTTTTTCTTGCTGCTTCTCTTAGCTGTGAGGACCCTCCTCAGATTCTCTCTGTTCCTGACTAGGAGATGCCCGAATGACCCACCTTAAAGTGGGGACAAAGGCAAAGATCCAGGGCTGCTTTCCAAGAATACTGTTCCTACAAAAAAAGGTTTCACACTTCTCTTCTTGGGTAACATCATTTGTATTCAAATCACAACAAAGCAACATATGAAATAGGAAGTTGAACAAGAGTCTTGCTAACTTAAGGTAACAATGGCCCCAATTTCTCTTTAGGTATGTGGTTCGTTTGCAAACATCAGGGTGAGTGGGCCATGATCTCAGCGCTCTATGTAGCATCTAGTTTTAAATCAGTGCGTGATTCTCCTGCAGTCCGTTCACTGCTGTCCTGTCTCACCGTACACACAGCAACAAGGACTTCCTGTCCTACATGCTGCCCTCGGGGTAGGTTTGCCACAGTAAAAATGCAGAGAAAAAGAAAGGATGGCAGCACAGCCTTGAATTTCAAAATGCTCTTCTGAGGTCCTTGGCAAAGACAGCTGCTCTTAAAAGAAAGGCTTTCTTCACAAGAACCTGGCTATTTTGAGTAGCAAAAGAAAAAAAATGCTTTATGATCAGTAATAGATTTGAGGATGAAGAGCTGGCTACCCCCATTCCATTAGAGGATCAGGAAGAGCTCTATGGGTGGGGCGGGGCACATGGAAGGTTGTATGGAGAGGCTAGCAGGGACAACATAACTAGTAACATGGTTAGTGTCACAAGATTCCTCAGAATCGGCCTGTGAGGCATGTAGGTGGCAGCACCAGGGAGCTCTCAGAGGCTGAGTCCTGGTTTAGAGACTCTCTGATTTTCAGTGGAGAAGGTTCTATACTGCTGCCTCCACCATGCACTATCTGTCCTCGGGGCATCAGTGAACAACATGCACCCACAGCAGGTGATGAGCCTGTGGGGCCTCCAGCAAGAGCGATATCATTTGACCCCTCCCCAAATTTGCTCAGTCTATCTAAATTACTACATGGGTCAGTTGACCCTTGTCAATGGTCCAGGGCAACCAACAGCCCCATGAGTCTGAGGATAGGGGCTGGATGCCTAGAACATCGCTGATGGTGAAGATGGAAAAGGCTATACATAGGTAGAAGTACAGATTTGTTTGAGATCTCTCTTTAAGCTCCTCCAATGATGCAAGTCCCTGCCTTCTTTCTCCAAAGAAGGTGGCTTATAGCATTGAACTATCTAGGTCAAGTTCATAGCATCACTTATAAACCCAGAGTGTATTAACAATCTCTTAATAATGTCATAATATTTTTTTCGGCAAATACATAATGATTTCCTTTAGCCAAGGGCTCCCAGGATTTGACCTGAAAGATTGATATTCCTTCTGTTCCAACACACGCAGCAGGATGGAGACACCCAACTGTCGAAATAAAGTCCTTTTGGAGCTTAGCATGCCACAGCCTTGGAAACTTGTGAACCCTCGAGGGCTTGGCTGCCAGTGACACCATAATGTCCCCTCCAAGCCTCAGCTTCCTCCTCTGTAAATGAAGGGAATGAGCTAGAGAGTCTCTACAATCACAGATTCTATAATCTCCAGTGTCCTTGGCTGGACTCCAACAGAAATTGTTCATTTTTTTTTCATTCCTGTCTCCAAGACTCAAAGCTGTAAAGCTAATAGACAGTCAACAACAACAACAACAAACTCAAGAAATGCAGAGGAAGAGAAAACCACATCCATTCAAACTGCCTGATTCCCCCTCTGTCACTATTACAGATGCTGCCAACAGCTGGAGTTCCGTTGGCATTGGGTTTCCTTATTGCCTTGGAGACCCTGCCATCCTCTACCTAATTGATGGGCCCTATGAGAACCAGAGAAACCAGGAAAACAGGAATATAAACTAGAGAGGAACATTCTTTGCCAAGTTGTCACTGTAGGGTTGACAGATGAGTTTTCTTCTTGAATGTAGGCTATGCCTCAAATGCGACATGAGCTCTTACTTCTGACTCTCTTTAGTTTGTATGATTCCTTGTGACTCTGGCAAATAATATGACACCCCTTGGGTTTCTAAAACCAAAGGTCATAAATATGCTACCTCTGGACATGCTTACATGCTAAATAACCCACCTGGAGCCTTAGTGTTTTTTTTTTAATTAATTGCCAAACTTTGCAAAAGAGAATAGGACCTGGCAATTTCACTGGAGCCCAATAGCAACTTCTCCCTTCTGGGATATGTGGCTCCATTCTCCTCTGTCTCCATCCTGCTCACTCACTGCTTGGCCCTGCAGGCATTTGAGTTTGTACATCCTGTCATGAAATCCCACCTACAGAACAAAACTCATCTCCTCCAGAGTCCTAGAGGGTTCTAGACACTCACAGAATATGGTGACTCAAATTTCTGGGAAGTTCTGCAGCTTCTCTGTGATTGAGACAAAACTTCATTTAAGTGGGACTTGAAGCTGTTGGCACAAGAACGGTTGCCAATGTAGATCCCTCAATATATTTGGTAAAAATAAGCTCAATGGAGCGTGAAGCAAAGATTCCAAGACTTCCCTGTGAAGATTACAGTCTCCATCCTCCTGGGATCTCTCACCCACACTGTCCAACATCCCTTACACATCCACAGATTGTAGCTCTGATTACACTGTCTAATTATTTGGTTAAAAATTAATCAACTTTGGTAACCCCGGGGGCTTCTTCAGAGGAAGGGTACCCTGCATCCTAAACACTTAGCCTAGTGCTCAGCACATAATAAGTGCTCAGGAATTGGGTCCTCAAGCCGTCTAGGAACTGCTTTGGCAGTTGTCATACTCAATGCCAAACCTTGAGAAGAGTCCAAGCATGGAGCCCTGATCCATGCCACATCATGTACTTTGTGCATGTATGTGCACCCAGCCACAGCTGTCTGTGTTCCTTGTCTCTGAGATTCTAAATCATTAGGGAAGAAAATAAGCTCAGTCAGATTCTATAGTATTGCCTTCTGCATAGCTCCCCCATCCAGTTGGAACCTTCCAACGTTAGAATGTCAGTGGCAGCCCTAATTCAACATCCTAGTTCCGAAGCACAGTTCAGTCCCGTTGCTCTCAGACTTAACAGCCTCTGCAGTCAACATGTCACCTATGAGATAAAGTTCAAATTGCTTGGCAGACATTCAAGAACTCTTACTATCTCATTGTGGCCAGCTGTCCAAACTCCTGCCACCCGTCCACCTCATCTCTTCTCTCTTCTCTGGTCTCGGGTATCGTCAACACTCCCGGACCCCAAAGCGCCATGGAAGATTGCCCAGTAGGGCCATGTTTCCATGCTATCATGTCTTTGTTCCTGCTGTTTCCTCTGCCAGGAATGCCCTCTCCCTGTTTCAGCATCCAGCTCCAGCAGCATACCTACATAAGGCCGGGCCCTCAGGCACGGTGATTGGGCTGTGGGAGCAATGCTTGAACAGGTGGACTTGTGAGTGCAGAGAACTGCCTGCTGCCACTTGCAGTGAAATGAAGGCATCATCAAGGCTGTCATGATGGGTGGGGCTGGGGGGCAGATGGACAGGGATGACTCCAATGTGCAGGATCATATGGCGTCCACAGGACCCGCTCATTCTTGATTACACTTTCCCAAGTCTCTCTGCCTGGTGTTTGAAATCAATGATGACCACATCGGACATGAGTAGCCCACAAAGAGCTAGGGAAATCTATAAGTGGAGTAGGAAGAGATTACATAACAATGTACTATTTCCTACTACAATGGGTAAGTAAGAGCTCAAGGGGGAAATATGTGAAATAAACAGTATGTGGCTAGATTTGTAGCCCAGCATGATGAAGCAGAGAGAAGCCCGTGGGTGAATGTTCTCTCAGCATGGAACACACCTCTTTCTTGCCCTTTCTTGGGAGGAATAACAGGGGTCTGAGCCTCTTCCTTTGGCCTTTATGGTGCAGTCAACTTGTTCCTTCCATCAGAAATCTGAAACTGAAGGCTCCAGGGGAGGCCATCTTGCCTGGGCCTGAGACAGTATTTCAGTTGAAGGAAGTGTCAGAAGGAGAACATGGAGTCATAATGCCCTCCCATCAGGAATCAGGACCCATTCTGCACATTCCAACTGGGTGTGGACCTGGTTTACCCTTGAACTTATGGCCTTGGGTCTCTGCTTCTACTTAGCTTTGACTAGCAGCTCTGCAACCTCTAATCTGGAGGAAAAAGAGGAGGAGGGAAGAAAATCCACATTTATTGCACACACCATGTGCCAGGTACACCAAGATAGAGAGTTGTGCTCATTTTATGGATAAGCAGACTGTAATTCAAAAGAACTTCTGGGAGTGCCTGGTGGCTCAGTCGGTTAAGCATCATCAGATTCTTGGTTTTGGCTCAGGTCATGATCTCACTGTTGTGCTTGGTGTGGAACCTGCCTGGGATTCTGTCTCTTCTTCTCTTTCTGCCTCTCCCTGCTCAGGTGCATTCTCTCTGTCTCTCTAAAACAACAACAACAACAACAACAACAACACCAACACCAACAACAAAACCAAAGAGAGCCTCTGCCCTTCTCCTGCGTTAGGACTTTGAGACACTGGGCTCAGGGAGTGGGGTGGGGGTACCCCTCTCTGTTTCGCACTGTCTTGCCCAAACTAGCCAGCCAGGGAGAGGGATTTAAGGAAAGGGCAGCCATTTGTGGTCCTCTTGTGACTGGGTTTCAGGATGGAATCATTCGCATATCAATCATAGTGAATCATGAATATGATACAACTAAAGTTATTGCATATTATTTTAGGCACCAGAATATTCATCAGTGAACAAAACAGACCTAAATTCCTGCGTGGGGAGAGCCTTCATTCCAGCAGGATCTGTGTCCTGGGAGCTCCGGACTCTCAGAGGCTCTTGTTTCTGAGGCCATCACTTTAGGGGGACAGTGCATCTCCTCCCGCTCCCTGTTTCCAGGCCACATCAGCATCGGAATGGAGATCTCCAAGATTTTGAGGGAGAAGCCCGAGCAGCACACTTTTAAAAATGAGCTCTGGCCAGTTCCCTCCTATGGGTCCATTTGCCCCAAATGTGCACAGCCTTCCTCTTAATCTTGGGCTTCATGCTCCCTCCAGGAAAAGTGCCCCCCACTTTTCACCTCATGTCCTTACTAGGAGGACTTTACATCCCAGGCCTATGTCCCACAGATTCCAAGGGGTATGCACCACGCTCTTGGACAGGATGCTCTTTCACTTGGCCTGAGGTGGGGGGAGCACCCTCCTCCTAGTTCCCGAGGGAGTGGAAAGGAGACGATGCCACAGCTGTCCACTTTCTTCAAGTGATGCTCCTCTCTGGACCTTACCAACCTTCACCTGTCACAGGCCTCAGATCTGTGCTGACTGATCCCAACTGCATGTGACTCACTGAGTCCTGGAAATGTGACTAGTTCAAACTCAGATATGCCATGAGTGTAAAAGTCAACCGATTTAGAAGACTTCATGTCCTAAGTGACAAAAACAAAACAAAACAAAACAGTAAAGTATATTTTAAATCACTTTTGGATTGAATACATGTTGAACTGATCATAGTTGGGGGATAATATTTGATCAAATCAAATATATTATTAAAATTAGGTTTTTAAAGTTTGTAATCTGACTACTAGAAAATCTAAAATTACCTAGGTAATGTGCCCAAGTTTTTAAAATCGCCCCAAATCACCCCAAAACAAGCACCAGAGACTGCTAGGGAGACCGAGTCATGCCTGCAAAAGCAAAGGGCCTTTATTACAAGCTTAAGCTCAGGCTCACAGTCTCCACCTGACCCGCGGGCCACGTGGAGAGAGCCCCGAACAAAGGCTGGTCAGGGCCTTTTATGCCTTTGGGAGGGGGAGTTATAGGAAATGATGACAGGTGTACAGTGATCCAATCCCTGCCCCCCCCCCCCCATCAACACTGGCAGTTGTGGGAGCCAATCACACCATCCGGAGCACTGACCAATCAGAGTGGGCCCAGGACGCCCCACGTAGGGGGTGACTAGGCCCGCCTCTAGAAAGGTCAAAGATATGGCCGGCCTCCCCCATTGGGCGCCACAGGAGTTGTCCCTCCTTAATGCGGCCCTTTCAGGAGAAGCCGGCGCCTTCCTCTTTAAGTACAGGGGAAGGCTGGATCCGACCCACTGCGCTGGGCGCATCTCCAACGTGGAGGTGCACCTCCGGGAAGGCCGGGATGGCGGGGTGGTGAGGGCCGGATTGGACCTGCATCCTTACAGTAGCTCATGGGATATCTTTACTGAGTAGCACAGCTTTGGCTGAATGATCAGGCTGGTTTCAGTCTCTTAACCTGTTTTGCATGGGTGGTCTTGGCCCTCAACAGAGAAAGTCCAGTATATGACATCCAGAGTGTTGTTCTAAGGCCTCTGGGAACCGAGAAATGCGTTTCACACATGCATTTCTCTGGATAGAGGTGCAACAGCTTTCATCAGATTCTTCAGAAGTCTGTCATGTTGTCTCTGGGGAGAAAAAAGTTAAGATTTCTCATGTAATATATTCCTAGCATATTGTAGGGGCTAGTGCATCATTGAGCATTGAAACCAGAAAATAAGAGAAACATAGGCAGCTCCGTGGTTTGCAAGGCTAGTGTAATTCCCAAGAGCTTGAAGAAATGCAACTAAGTTTTGCCTGACATCCACATATTGCTCTCCAGGATTGGAACTCTATTTTTATCTCTCATTAGGTATATTTCAGAGTTTACAATCTTCAGATGCTAAGGTTTCATTTCTTTTTTTAATTATACTTAGTTGCATTTTTTCCAGGGACATGGTAATCTAGCTACAAATCCAAAAGAAAGACAGAAACAGAAAAGTAGAATAGACTGGAGAGGGAGAGGGTGGGTGGGAATAGCATTATCCATGGCCCTTGGAGTTCATTTTAGTGATCTTCCTCTTGTTTCTGTGAAAATTTGAGTAGAACATTTGATCTCTCTCAGCCTTTTTTTTTCTTTTTTGCCCATCTGTGAAATGTGGATCGCCATGCTATATCAGAGAATGTTTTTGAGAATTAAGAGAAATGATTAATTGGAAGAACTTTCAAGCTGTTATTTTCTTTATTCTGATCTCATCAACCACCACAAACACTGGTGATATTTTTGCATATTTCCTTCCAAATAATTTTCCAATAAATACAAATGTGATGGTAATGAACAGAATACAGACATGACTTTTTGGCATGCTTTTTAAATTTCTAATTTGATCATTTTAAACTTACCAAAAAAAAAAAATTGTAGAGCATCTAACTTTCCTTACTGTCACTATTTTACATAACATATGTATCTTACTGTTACATATCTTACATAGCACAATTATAAGAAATAATAAATTAACATTTGCACATACGTTTAACTAAACTACAGATTTTATTTAGAGTTCACTTTGCTGGTTTCTTTCAGGATCCAACCCAGGATCCCACACTGCAATTTGTTATTATGTTTCCTTAGTTTCCTTCAACTTGGTAATAGTTCTTGGGTAATCCTTCATTGTCTTTCAGGAGTTTGACACTTTTGAAGAATAAAGATCAATGGATTGATCATTTGGTAGAATATCCTTCTGTCTGGGTTTGTCTGGCGCTTTCTCATTAGATTGAAGTTACACATTTGGAGCGATACCGCACAAGCGATGTGCCCTTTCATTGCAACAATGTTTCATTACTGGTGACCCCAACCTTGATGAAGTTACCACTATTTACTTGGCAACTGACAAGTGTCATGAGACAGATACTTTGAGACTAGGAAAATATTCAGTCTTTCCACAATCTTCTTTCATTCATTTCAACAACTGTCAGTGGATCGTTACTTTCCTACCACAATCACTACTAAGATGTGCTCATGACAAGGACTTATTTTCTTCATTCTTTCCCCATTTCTTTGTTGCAATGATTCTGTAAAGGTGGAGGAGCTGCCTCTTCTCCCATATTTGTTCACTATGAACTCAGGGATCTTCATTTTATTATCTACCCTTGTTAATTATCTCATTGTTCAAATTGTTGCCGCTTTGGACATTGAAAGTTTGTTTCATTTGTTTCGTTCGACTCAGCGTGGCCTTTTAACCTGTCACCATTCTTTTTTGAACACTATCTTACTCCAGCCTCCTGTTGTAGCCTTCTCCCCTCCCCCAGGGGGTAAGGTGATTTGTTTTTTCTGTGCTCTGGCCCCAGCTACAATGGGCTTTTGCCAGTGCCCCAGGACAATGATTTCTGTTCCTCTCCCTCAGGATGAAGGATTTTATTCTGCGTTGGAGAAACTGGAAGGGAGCAGGGTCCTAGAGGAGTTTTGTGCCTCTTACAGCAGCTTCTTTTAGTCTCCCTTAGACCTGCACCAGATGGAGGTTTTCTTGGGAACCTTCCCTGTCTTCCCTGTGAACACCTGGTAAGTTTGGAGAAAAGCCGGCGAGGGCTCCCTGTGTCTGTAAGCCCCACAAGTTTCTTCCAGACTCTTCCACCATTTTGTCAATTATTCTGGATGAATTCCTGCAGGTGCAAGTTCAAGAAAAGCCAGCGCCTTGTATTCTGTGTGCCTGAATTCTTGTTGCAGGGGTGGGCGTGATGCTCTTCCTGACTCCATTCTCACTGGAACTCTGGAGACCCAGCATGACTAAGAGCTTACCCCCATTCTTGTTAGCAAGTTTCCTACCTCCCTGGGTCAGGGACCCATCCTCATTAGCCTAAGCTTCCTGCCTGAGAAATCATCACACAGACACGCACAGCTCCCCAAGTGCTATTAGGCAGAGCTTTTTGTAATTACAAATTTGGTTAACCTAGGGACCCGTTTGTGATTCTTCAATAACTGCTTTGTGTTCTGCCAGCCGAAGTCCAGGGAAACTAAGCAGCACCTTGTTAGCTCTCAGAGCAGGTGCTGGTGCAAAAGGAGGCTAGAAGGAAAGCGCTAAGGCATTCACCATGCCGGGATAGAGCAAGAGGCCGAGGAGGGGAAGTCCATCCAAAATGCTTGAGTCAGATAATTGTCGGGGGCCTGCTTTGTGACAGGTGCACGCTGAGCAAGGAAACCACGTGGATTAGGATGGCCTGGGTCTTGCCGCCTCCAACTCACGGTCTAACACATAAACACATAATTGCAAGAAATTGTGATAAATGCTGCACCAAAGGTGTATACAAATGCTACAGGAAAATAGGTAGGAAAGTAAATATTTCCTGCCCCCTCCCGCCCTTGGGGGGTGCTCAGAAAGCCAGAAGGGAGGGAAAGCAGAACCTGAGTTAAGATACAAAGGTTACGAAATTTTGAAGGTGACTCCAAGAAACACAGGTGGAGAATGAGGACGAGAGTCAGGGGAGGGGAGGCAATAAGAGACATGGATCAAGGTCAGTTCTGCAGGAGAACCTGGGTGCCCATGTGCAATATACACCTGGGGGCTATTCTGCCCCTAGAGCAACCTCGCTGGACACTGGTGACAGCTGCTGAGTCTGGGGACGGGGACAGAGACACCGGCTTAGCTCCCCTGTGCTGGCAGCCAGTCTGGTCCATAGGCAAGGATGGACTCTGTGGCCAGAGGGTGCATTCAAGCAGAGTCACAGTGACCAACTGTTGGAAGTCAGGTGGACACGCACCAAAAAACAAAATGCTGAGGGGACACGGGAGGGCTGCTGACAGCCTTGGCTGTAAGATGTGGCATTTGAATTGAACCTTGAAGGATGATGATTAGCTCCAAAGGGAGGAAACCCCCTTTCCTGGGGGGAGACGGATTGGCAGGAGCAGAGCATGAGAGACAACTTGTTCTAGTACAATCAAGAAACCAGTTTAAGGGATAGAATCGATGGAAAGGAGGCGGGAAAAACCAGCGTGTGTTCGACCTGGCATTTACTCTGTGGGCGGCAAGAATGAGCAGGAAAGAGCGGGTGGGGGAGAAATGGAGAGCTGAGAAATGGGGCATGGTCAGAATCTGTTGTGATGTCCTCTCTGTCTCTGTCTCTGTCTCTGTCTCTCTCCCAGATATACTTCCACATTTATCTTCAGATTGCTCTGTGTTGTGTCTTACCCCATGCTAGGGCTTGGAATTCAAAGGAAAATAGGCAAGGTCTGGTCCTAGAGGAGCTGACATCACTTAGCTTTTCTTCCCATGCCAGCTTGGAAGACGGCACGGATTGTGTTTCCTTCCTTCCCTTCCAGAGGGAGAGGGGCGCCTGGCTTAGGGTAGACCCTCAATATTTGTGAGAGAATGAATTACAGTGTGTCATCATCCCTTAGCCACCCAGGCTGAAAAGGAAGAGCAGCAAGGCCCAGATTTCAGTCCTAACTCGGGCATCCACTAGTTTCAGGGACAGAATTCACAAGAATAAGAAGCACAGCTAACATGAATCGTTTGAGCACGCACAAGGAACTGTTTTGAGCATTTTACAAAGGTTAAAAGACTTAAAACTTAAAATGCCCCTCTGAGTAAGGCATTGCTATTCTTACCTTATAGACTTGGAAACTGAGGCACAGAGAGGTTCAGTGGCCTGCTTGAGTGACAGAGTTGAGATTGGAACCCAAGTATTTTTTGCCATACCCTTAAGATGCTGTTTCCTCAATAAGGATAACGAATCTAATAAATGACCTATGCTCTCTCTCAGCCAATGCCCCTGTTTAGACATTTATCATTGATCTTTCTACCTGGACTGAACCCTAGAGACTACACAGAAGACAACTTTCATTTTACAAATGGGGACACGAGCCTTAGGAAACTTGAGTGATTTACCAAAAAGTCACACAACAAGGAGACAGTTACTAGAAACTTTCTTTTCTTTTTTGTTTCTTTCTTTTTTTCTTTTCTGGTTCAGTTTTTCTTAGTTCAGCATGTCCTTCTCTATCTAGAGCCTGCTTCTGTTCGAAGTCCAGCTCAAATCCTACTGGGTCTCCAATGCCTTCTCGAATGCCATCTCAGAATTGCCTTCTGCTCTTTGGGCTCCTACGGCTGTCATTGCCACAGCATGCCAGCTGGTAAGCATTTGTGATAATGACAGCTGTTGACTGAGGACTCTTGGGGTAGGTGGGAGGTGTCGTTAACAAGGTGGCCAGGGAAGGCCCACTCATGATGGAGGGGAGGTTAAGAGGTGAGCCAGACCCTAGGGGAGAGGCATTCGGGCAGGAGAACTGCACGTGCAAAGGATGCAGGTGGCCCCTGGTGTGGCATGTTCAAGGCATGACGAGGAGGCCAGTGTGGCTGAAGTGGAGGAAGCCAGGCAGGAGAAATGTAGGCAATGTGGAGAGGAAGAACGAGTTCTGATCATTAGGGCCTTGTAAAGAGTGTGGCTTTTACTCGGAAAGAGATGGAAACCTTTGGGGAATTTTGAGCAGTGACATGACCCAATTTATATTTTATAAAATCACACTGACTGCCATGTGGCCATTCTGGCGGATGGTAGCCGTGGGCGGTGAAAGCAGATCAGTAGAAGCTGTTGCAGTAATTCACGTGAGAGATGGCTTGAGCCAGGACAGTGGGGGTGGAAATGATGCTACGGCATCAGATTCTGCATGTATTTTGAAAACACAGCCAGTAGGATTTGGGGAAGGGGATCAGAGGTAGGATGTGAGAGAAAGAAAAAAGTATAGATGACTCAAAGGGTTGTAGTTTTGGAAAACAAAAGAAGGGAAATAATGTTTACTGTGATGGGAAAGGCTTTGAGAGGAGGAAGTGTGACAGGCAGAAAAGCAAGATAACAGCAAGGGAGTATTCGAGATGCTCGGTAAATTTGGCATGGACCTAGTCAGTTATATACATGAACTTCAAGTTCAGAGATAGAGAAAGAGTGGACAAGCAGTTAAAAATAAAATCAGAAGACCGTGACATTCCAGTATCCAGAAGAGAATGTTTCAGTCATGGAAGAGCCATCCACATGGAAGAGTCATTGGATTCAGCAGTAGGGAGGCCACTGGTGGCCTTGACAAGAACAGTTTTGTTGGTGTGATAAAGATAAGAGCCTGAGGGGAGGCAGTTTAGGAAATAATGAGAAGAGAGGAAGTAGAAACAGTTACTATGGACAACTTTCTCAAGAAGTTTTGCCCCAAGAGGAACACAAACGATGTGGTAGCTGGAGGCTCAGTAGAAGGATAGGACATTAAAAAAATTTTTTTTGAAATGGAAGAAGTCATAACATGTTTCTATGCATGGGAAGAGATGACCAGAAGAAACGAAAAGGAAATGATGGAGAAGAAAGAGAAGACAGTCTCCTGGAACAGCGTCCTTGAAGACATGCACGGAGGTGGATGCAATGGGTAAGGGAAGGGTTGGTTTTGAGAGCATGACTAATTTAACCCTGGGAGGAGGAGGGAGAGGGAGTGAGAGGCACCGAGAGGCTAAGATAGTGAGAGGGAATGAAAGAGCTTCTAGATGCCCAGTGGAAGATAAGCAAGGTCGTCAGACTGAGTGAAGGTGACAGAAGAGGTGCTGAAAGTTTGAAAGAATGAAAATAAATAATAATAAGAGTGAAATAGGTAAACATAGGAACAAAATGGGTTTGTGAGAGCAAAGGCCCTAGAACAGTATGGCGGTACCACTCAGTGCCACTAAGGGCCCATTCGAGCTAGGAGGACTGTGTGCTTTTCTCTGACCAGCTTCGGTGTCAGCTGAGCAAATGTGTTGTAGGATCACAGCCTGATGTAATCAGGGGACAGGGTTGCCAGGTAATAAGCTGATCGTGAATGCAAGGAAGCAATTGTTATGATGATCCATACAATCAATCTATACTGGACAGGGAGGAAAATAAGGCTATGAGGGAAATGAGAGATGGTAAAAATGCGGCAGGATCAATTGATGGTAGACCAGTGAGGTCAAAGAAGTGTTGAAAACAGGATGAATTTCACACTACCCCAAAATTCACTGGCTTTGAACAACAATAATTATTCTACTCATCTGGCTACAGTTCCAGTGAGGGTTGATGACTCTGGGCTGAGGTTGGCTGGGCCAGCCTCCAAGCTACAGACTGAGCCAGGTTTGCTTCCTGTCTTGCTTATTCTCCTTGGAACAGAAGGCTGGTCTGGGCATGGCATATTTTTCTCACAGAAATGGCAAAACACAAGAGCTGAGTCCCCGCCACACAAGTACTACTGCTGTGACACGTGTGGTTAGTATGCATAGACCAAACTAAGTCACGTGATGGAGCCAGTATCAGTGAGCGGAAAGAACCTCAGTAAAGAGCTTGACCTATTGGTATCTCACCTCCAACAAACCAGGAGGCTTAGGAAGCTACCCATTATTTTTGCATAGGCTTAACTTCCCCTTAGGATGACTGTTGAAGAAGAAGACATTCCCACGGAAACCGGACAGAGCTTGAGAACACCCAGATATTTTTCATGTCCCTGCTCTGCACACAGCATAACCCCTCTGCCCAATAAGAAATGCTAGACTGACATTCTCT
Organism: Suricata suricatta; assembly: GCF_006229205.1. Classification (NCBI taxonomy): domain Eukaryota; kingdom Metazoa; phylum Chordata; class Mammalia; order Carnivora; family Herpestidae; genus Suricata; species Suricata suricatta. Next base: position 139,825,795 of record NC_043704.1, read on the forward strand.
AAGAATAAGATTGGCGAAGACAGGGAAGAAAACACAGCAGAGCACTGGAAACCCAAATCAGAATATGACATCATGATCAGGAGGCGATGTGTGCAAAGTGGCAGCATGCAGCCATACAGGTTGCGCACTGCACACCCCCATGAGTTCCCACTCACAGATGTGACTGTATCAGACAAGAATCTGACACTGAGGATGCATTCACAGTGGCCCCAAACATGAGTGGAGTATAAAATTGGAGCTTTGGAGAATCCTGCCATATTTTCACCATCCTTCTGGTAGGTCAATTGTAGTTTTTACCTAAATCTTTTCAGTCCATCACTGCATTTGCTCCTTAAAACCGTCCATTCTAGTGATTAAAAAACCAGACTTTGGGGCAGGGAGTCAGAGAAACAAAGCTAAGAAGTAGCAGAGTTGGGATGTAATACAGGCCTGTCTGTCTAAAGCTCAGGCATTTATCAATATGCTAGTTTCTCCAACAACATCTCTTGGGGCATCTGGGTGGCTCAGTCGGTTGAGCATTGGCTTTGGCTCAGGTCATGATCTAGCAGATTGTGGGTTTGAGCCCTGTATCAGGCTCTACGCTGACAGCTAGCTCAGAGCCAAGGACTTGTCTTCAGATTCTGTGTGTGTCTCTCTCTCTGACTCTCCTCTGCTCATGCTCGCTCTCTCTCTCTCAAAAATAAATAAAACATTAAAAAATTAAAAATAAAACCCAACCTCTCCATATTTCAATGGAAATTCACCAACACAGAGTAACAGCTCAACCAGCAAGCCAGCAGACCAAATGCCCTGGGCAAGCCCCCATCGCAGGCCCCCACCGCAGTGAGCCTCAGACATGGAGTATGGCCTGGACAGCTTTCCTGTCTGCCTGCTCACCACCATCTCTCCTGGGAAGTGGCCTCAAACAAGCAACTATATTTGTAGAAGCGATAGTAGGGTCAACATGGTGACAGTCGCTGTGCTGAATCCCAAAGTCGTCACAGCTCAACATTCCTAATGGACAGTCTATCTGCAGGAATTCAAGGAGAAGCATTTCTGTCCTTTGGGTAAACAAAGCCCTTTTTATAAAAGCAAAAAAAGAAAATGATTCCTCAAGCAATTCCTAATGAGTTAGGACTTGTCTCTCTGTGTATTTCATTTTTAAAAAAGTTCTCTCCAGTCTAAATAAATAAATGTTGACAGATTCCCAGAAGCTTCCGCACGCGGCCTGTGGAATAAACAGAGAACATCTGAATGAACATTTCTTAGCTCCCTTAGCATACAACAGTTGTTTTTTAAAACTAAGAATGAAAAACAATTTTAATGCGGTGATGTAATCCTTGACTTCAGCAGCCCAGGTTTCTTTGTTCTTTCAACTCGGTTCTGGAAGGAAACTCGGTTCTGGAAGGAAACTCGAGGAAGAAAAGAACAGGACTGAGGTTGATCTGAAACTGCATGTTTCAAATTTTAATGTGCATAAGAATGCCCTGGGGATCTTATTAAAATGTAGATTATGAGCCCATAGGTCTGGATTATGGCATGAAATCTTGTACCTCTAATAAGCTCAGATGACGCAATCGCTGCTCGTCCATGGACCACAGTGTGAGTAACAATGGCCTAACAATTTAGACTCTCAGGAGTCAATATGGCTACTCTTCTGGATGAGTCCTTGGTCTTGGCCTTTCTCTTTCTTCACTGTCATTGAACAAGTTCATGCATACCTACCCCCATCAATGTACTGATATTCTAAAGTCTCAGTGACCGGTCCAAAACTTGGACTCTCTTCTCGGATGTCTCTTAATTTGAGGTGCTCATTTTCATTACCACGCCCTGCATTGGATTCTCTTCTTAGTCTCTTGTCATGGCCAATGGCATCACCCTTCAATTATTCAAGCCAGACACACATGAGTCCAGATTCTTTCCTTCCCACTTCCTTCTTTATCACTTATGTATCTGGGTATTTTTTCTAAATCAACTTTACAAAGGTGTAACTTACATTTAATAAAATGCATCTACTTAAAGTTTACCATCCAATAAGTTTTGACAAATTATACAATTATATTACCACCACAATCAAAACATAGAAAAAATTCATTGCTTCAAAAAGTTATCCTGTTTTTCTGTTTGAAGTCAATCAAACCCGAGCCCAAACTCCTGGTAACCACCGATCTATTTTCTATCACTAGAGTATTGCTTTTTCTAGAATCTCATGTAAATGGAATCATTGCAGTATGTACTCTTTTCTGTTTGGCTTCTTTCACATTGAGTAATACTTTTGAGATTCATTGATGTCGTTGTATGTTCAGTGGTTTGGTCATTATTATGGCTGTATAGAATTTCATTGTATAACACTAGTTGTACTGATAGCCCTGAATGGCTGAGAATTAGCTATTTATTTAGCTATTTATTTCTGTTGGCTCAGAAAAGAAAAAAAGGAATGGAGCTGCTTGCTCCAGTGCAAGGTGTCCCACACATAAGAGAAAGATCACGTGCAACATCACATAGATCACATACAAAATCAAATCTATTTGTTTAAATATTTATTTGGGGGAGTGGGGCAGAGAAATGAGAACAGAGAATCTGAATCAGGCTCTGAGCTCACAGGCTGACAGCAGTGAGCCTGATGTGGGGGTCCAGCCCATGAACTGTGAAATCATGCCCTGAGCCAATGTCGGATGCTCAACTCACTGTGCCACCCAGGTGCCCCTCAAATCGATTTTTTTAAAGTGGGGTCTTCCATATTAATATTAGGTGTTCATGTGTGTGTGCAGCTGTGTATAAGTGTATGTGAACACACATGCTCTTAGAGCCATAAAAAGAAACTGACAAGTGAAGAGACCAGGAAAATGCCCCCCTTCATTTTCTGCTCTCTACATTAGCCTCCTCCCTGCGTCATAGGGAAAGATGGCGGACACTATCCATGAAAAGCCCAGCACCCATCAGGTTACCAGTGGGTTCTGAGGAACCCGGGGCTTAGATCCAATTCTAGGCAGCAGCATAAACACCGCTACAGGCCCTGGCTAATGTGGAAGTGAAATGGAGATCACCTGACGGGCCAGAGCTCCAACCATGACAGCCCCTCAGACTCTTAGTGTGTGTATCCAGCAATTCCTCAGGCTGCAAATTTAGAACTCAGTAATGGAGTATCTCACCACCAGGCTCTATGAGGTTGCCCAGGTGGTTTTCAGTCCTCTGGCTTTCTGAGCATAGTTTTGTCATTTTAGCAAGAGAAGCTACAGAAAGTGCAACATCTCCGTTCCAGCTATCACTACCTTAAGAAGAGCTCCTCTATGTAATGGAGGAAATGTGACAATGGTTACCAAAATCTCTTAAAAGAGAAAGATTACAAAATCCTATAACTCAGTAAATTCCAATCCTTGGTTGCCTAGTGGAATGTATTAAAAAAAAGGCAAATGTGAGTATGTTCAGCCCAAAGGTGAATGAAATGGGAAAAAATCTAAATGCTGGTTCAAATAGAAAAGAACTTACATGAGCTTCGAAAGAAACTGGATGAAAACGTAGATACGATGATGCGTGAAATATTGCTTAAATATTAAAAAGTGATTATATAGATCAGCGGTCAGGAGCGTTTTTCTGCAAAGCACCAATAGTAAATATTTTAGGCTTCATGGGGCGGGCTGTATTTTTTTCAAATACCCAACTCTGACCTTGTAGTTGGCAAGCAGCCAGAGACAGTACATAAATGAATGACCATGGCTGTGTTCCCATTACATTTTATTTACAAATTCAGGCAGTGGCAGGATCTGGCTGTGAGGCTACAGCCTGCAGAAACCTGGTATCGATGAGGGTTCTCTTGACATGAAAATGTGCCCGCTTATATTGATAAGTCAAAAAAAATCTCAGATTAGAAAATGTACAGTATCTTTAAAGAACAATAATGACAACATATAAGCCTTACCAGAAAAAAAAAAAGATCTTTGAATGGCAGGATTATAAGTGTTTAGCTTTTTATCTCTTTGTGCATACTTTTTGTATTCCTTTTTTTTTCTGGGGAAAGTGGAATGCAAATCAGAAAAGGGTGTTCAAACCTAAAAATCTTAGAGAGACACTATCCTGACATACAGAGAACATCTTCCAGGTTTTGATCACTGTCATCCAAATCAGAAGCTGAAAATGTCACCGTGTCTCCAGACACATCACCAAGCTCACACACATTAATGGAACAAGCCCAACCCAAGCCATTTGTAATTCACGTATGGTTTTATCAAAACATGCTTCCAAACTCAGCCTGAGGGTTCTCCCTTGACTGTGTTCTTCCATGAGTTTGAATGTGACATTGAACGAGTTTTATAACCTGCAGAGTAGAGCCCTAAGACGCTTCCCTCCGGGCTCATCCTGTAATAAAGGTCCATGATTCGGTGACTATGTTGAGGGACCATTAGCTGTTCATGGGGAGTCGTTTCTGTCCTTGGATGCCTGTTAAATACCGAAACTTCAAGGTCAGATATTGCCTATTCAAAAAGTTGAGGAATGTTTTTGCTTGTCTTCTATAGCCTGCTGAATTGTGGTCATGGGATGCGGACATTTCCATGTGTGACCTGGGGTGAGCTCAACTTCATGGCAGATTAAACTGAAATGGTATTGCAGCTTCACGGGAACTCTGATTTAATCCACTTGCTATTTAAGTTGGAAAGAAGAGTCCATTCCAAAGAGATGAAATGTCATTTGTAGGGGGCTTGGGTTTAGGAGCACAGGCAAAGTTGTTCAAGGTGATACTTATAGGAAACTTACTGTTAAATTTTACTTTAAAAAATTCACCTGGGGCTCCTGGGTGGCTCAATCGGTTAAGCCTCTGACTTTGGCTAACGTCATGATCTCACGGTTTGTGAGTTCGAGCCCCGAGTCGGGCTCTGTGCTGATAACTCAGAGCCGGGCGCCCGCTTTGGATTCTGTGACTTTCTCTCTCTCTCTCTCTCTCTCTCTGCCCCTCCCCTGCTCATGTTCTGTCTCTCTCAAAATAAATAAACATTTAAAAAAATTTAAAAATTATATGCCCCCAGCTCAACATTCTGAGGAACCAAAGCTCTGCACACGTCCTGTCTGAGGCTGTTGTGTCCGTGGCCTACAGGAATACAGCATCTGGCCGGCAGGCAAGGAGCTAACTAGCACGAGAGCAGCCCTCATCTCCAGCAAGCTTCAGTTGAGGGCAAAGCATTCATTTCGTGAAGAGCCGGAGTTCAGGGTAGGAATGACAGCCCTAATGCTCCCACCAGGTGCCATTAGCCCCTCTCCAACAGCAGCCTCCCCTTTCGGGCTCCTGGGGACCTCTAATGAGCTCTTTCTGAGGCGAGATTACCATGATCCGCAGAGAATGGGCTTTCAGCTGACCTCTGGGAAATGGTGTAGCTTTTACCTGCCGTGTTCCTGCTTCACAGAGCAAGCTTCCCTACAAACCAGGCTGTGAGCTGAAAAATGGGCTTTCTGAGGGTACCAAAGAGTGTTTGCTTCGTCCGGCTCATCTGCTTTAGCAAGGAAATCAAGCCAAAGAACAGTAAAAGGGGAAGAAAATAAAAGATGAAGAGGCCTTGTCTCTAATGGGATATCCTGGGCACTTTCCATTTTTCACCTGGCCCGAGCTTCTGTAATTACGGTTGTTGGCAATCTACACATGACATGCTGTAAATGGGGGTGTAGGTTACTGGTTACAAAAAAAAAATCACCAATAGTGAGGCATCCTGTATGTGTGTGTGTGTGTGTGTGTGTGTGTGAATATAAACCCATGCTTATCCAGAGGCACCTGGGTGGCTCAGTCAGTTAAGAGCCCGAGTTCAGGTCACGTCCTGATCCTCACAGGTTCCTGAGTTTGAGCCCTGCGTTAGGCTGTGCTGACAGCTTGGAGTTTGGAGCCTGGAGCCTGATTCAGATTCTGTCTCATTCCCTCTCTCTGACCGTCCCCTGCTTGTGCACTGTCTCTCTCAAAAATAAACATTAAAAAAAATTTTTTTAAGGCCATGCTTATACAAAGCATATTGGAAAACTGTGGGTTTGGTTCAAAAAGAATAGGCAACAGTCTTAAAACTTCAAGTAATTGAAATGCTAATCTGAAGTTGGCTCTGCTTCCCTTGGGAAGTGACAAGGGAAATGCCACAAAGGCCATAAAAGATGGATAAAGGGACAGCCTCACTGGCAAAGGCTTTAGCTTTTGACCTGACAACTGTCACTGACTAATAACTTGATGACATTATGCCTCTCTTTTCTATCTAAACTAAAACTTTTGTTCAAAACTTTGATTCAGGTTTTCATTCATTTAACATTCAACGGACACTGAGTTTCTGTATTCCTTATTACTGAAACTCCCTTTCATGATATGTTAGCAGGCATATCACATAGATGCTCCTTAAAACTACAGAAGCCTGGGCCCCAGCCCAGCCCTACTGAATCAGGACCTACTTTTTAATAAGATCCACAGGTAATTAGTATGCATGTTAAGGTTTTAGAAGCACTGGATTATGGGATGAACATTTGTTGTATGACTAAATCAAGGGGCGAATGAGCAGTTGACTCACAAAAGCTTCTCAAGCAGGACGACCCAGCTTTGCTGTGTTTACAGAGGGCGAATTCCCCCAGCGCCATAAGTCACATGAACAGGCTTGGCACCAAAGCACACTGGCAACTTTGATGCCCAGTACAGAATTTGGCCGGTAAACAGAAAAGGTGGCCCTCTGTAAGCTGAAGGAGTAAAGGGTGGTACCCAATTATCATTACCCGAGTGGACATTGAAAACTTGGGCTCGATGTGGATGTCATTATCCAAAGGGTCACTCTGGTGTTTGGTGAGTAGCAGGCTCTGTGTTGGGTGTCAGGTGGTAAGACTATCTGGGATTCAGCCAAATGAGCTGGGGTAGAAGGCCAGGCCAGGGCCTGGGTTACAGTCAGGCAGATAACTCCTAAAAAGAGGGTTAGATGAAAAGGATGACAGAGGGCGTTAAGGCCTCTGACACCAGTGACAGCCAGCAAGAACAGTGCAAATCTCAGCAGCCATGGGTGGGGGGAGAGATTTTTGTGGGACTCTGAGCTAGCTAGTGACAGGATGGGACCAAGGCTCAGAAGGCCTAAACCTACAGGTTACCAATCAACAGTGCAAGCTGAGGAGGAGTAGAAATTGGGAAAAGGCTAAGGCATATTCTGGCCCAAAGGAGGAGAGTGGTGGAGAGAAGCAAGAGTAGCCACACTGCCTAGAAACCAACACACTCCCTTGGAGAACAAAAGAGCTGGCTGTTGTAGAGGAGGAAATAACAAATACTACAATAATAGAGCTGGAAAGTGACCACAGGGAAGGATACATCTATTTTTCTAGCTTGTTCGCCATTACTACTTTGTCTACCATTCCCGGTGAGCTTTCTGACAAATGAAAGACGAGATGTATGCAGACAATTGTTCCCCAGGCTTCCCGATTCCCTTTGATTATATTTCTTCCCTGCTTAAGTCTTTTGCTTAAGAGATGGTTTATCTAAGTACCGTAAGCAAACGGAGATGATGGAGTAGTAAGGCAGGAGAAGTTTGGCCAGAAATCTGTCAATGGTCAGACACAAATGCCTCCCGCTGAGACCAAGCCAAGTTCAGAAACATCTACTTTTTGTCTGCCAAAAAGCCAGCTCCTCATTATCCTTGGACTCTTCATTTCCCCACGATCACTCTTGGATAACTGCTCCTTCCCGCCGTCAAACCATGGTGTTCCATGGGCTCCTCTCCTCTGGTCTCCACAGATGGGCATCTCCTTTCCCTGGCCACAGTGATCAGCTCAAGGTCAGGCACATGATCCAGGCCAAAGACAATCAGTATATGCCATTATCCTCTCTTCTCTCAGTTTAAGTATTGAACCGGTTCCCCAAGTTGGTCTCCTGAGACTTAATTCCACAATTTCTGTCAAACTGATAAAGGAATCTTTCTGAAGGACTAGGAACTGAAAGGACATAATCTAGTGTTACTGGGAAACCCTGTGAGAAGAGAACCTGCGTGGAAGTAAAATTGTGATGGAGGAAAACAAAACCCAGAAATGACTGCCAAGGGGCACGTGAGTGCCTCAGTCAGTTGAGCATCTGACTTCGGCTCAGGTCATGATCTCACCACTTGTGAGTTCAAAGCCCCATGTTGTGCTCTGTCCCGACAGCTCAAAGCCTAGAGCCTGCTTTGGATTCTGTGTCTCCATCTCTCTATACCTCTCCCCTGCTTGTGCTCTCTCTTTCTCTCTCAAAAATTAATAAACATTAAAACAAACAAACAACAAAGAAATGAATGTTCAAGAAAGATTGGGAAAGAGCAAAACAGAGGATTTTGCTGATATATTTGAGCCTCTGAATTTAGCAATGCCTCAAACTTGTCCTATCCTGAATATTTCAATTAAATAAGCCAATAAATTCTCTTTTACTCTTTGAACGAGTTGGTATTCTATCTCTTGTATACAAGAGTTGAACAAGATACCAAAGTATCAGCAGACCCGTCTGGCCCTGTCTCGCTGGAATGGGCATCTTCGGGGTTGGACATCCTCAAGGAGGCGGTGCTGGCTGGGGTGTTTTGAAAATGAGAAAACTTGTAAATGAGTCAGAAAGGTGATTCCTTAACCTATGGGAAACTATAGATTGATAAAACTGTTTTATTGAGTGTTTTCTTGATCTATACATTATGGAACTATTTCTCATGTAAGAGTCAGCACCTTTAATTCTCATGGGAATACAGTAAGAAAAGCTCTATTATCTCACAAAATTGAGGTTGACAGCAGTTAAGTCATTCACCTGGGGTCATACAGCCAGAATATCTCTTTCACTTCATCCCTGAAAGGAAAAGCTTTCGTTGGTTTTCTTTCTTTCTTTTTTTTTTTTTTTTACCCATTGACTTTTAAAGAATACCCATTTATTTTTGAGCCTTTTAATTAGCAAGTATTACTTGGGAACTGACAACATCTCAAGAGATTACATGAGCAGGGTTATCAAAGTGCTTTATAAAAAGTTGGGTCCCCCTGAAAGCATTAAAAAGTGGGTTGGAGGGGTACCTGGGTGGTTCAGTCAGTTAAGTGTTGAACTTAGGCTCATGTCATGATCTAGTGGTTTGTGAGTTCTAGCCCTGAATGGATTAGGCTGTCCACTGTCAACTCAGAGCCTGCTTCTAATCCTCTGTCCCTCCTTCTCTGCCACTCCCTCCAGCATGTGCACGTGCTCGCTCGCTCTCTCTCACTCAAAAATAAAGATTTTTTAAAATTAGGTTGAACTGTCAGTATCCTGGGGTGGCTCAGCTTCCAGCAGTAGAACAATCATTGAAATGCTCATGTGGTCTGCATTTGTGCTTTTGGAAAGAATCAATAGAGCATCTCCCCCTCCCCCATAACTATTTAAGGTATTCATCAGTGATCCATATAAAGCAGATGCTAGGACCTAGAGGCAAAATGATACCATTAAATAAAGCATGTAGAGAATTTTTTAAATCTCATAAATTGAGTAATCTTATCTTGATGATAAAACTAAGGGTTTTACTTGGTGAATCTGAAAATGATATAGGTATTGGAGGTGTGCAGAATCTTGGGTTTCTAATGGGGTTCTGGGTTTTCTTGGATTTTTGTTTTTGTGTTTTGTTTTATCTTTGTTTTTTACCATGAACTATTGGCTTCTTAATTTCCCTGAGCCTTGCTTTTTTTTTCATTTCTACAATAATATTAGTTACAACCTCTTGCACTATGGCTGTTATGATGAACAGACATCTGGAAAGTGCTTTGCACAGTGCTTGTCCTGTAGCAGCCACTCAGCACATCTCTCCTGCCCCAGGACAAAGCACAGACTGTGAATGTCGAGGTGAGAATTTTAGAAATCACTCTCAGAAGCTTCCTGCTCTTGATAAATCTAGCACTTCTTGAAATTGATCTGATGACTGTTAAGTGGACCAAAGACTTTCTGATTCAGATATTACTGGTCAAGTTTTTATTTGTTTGTGTGTTTGGTTTTTAATCCATGTAACTCAGTAAAAATTTTCGTTATTTATTTTTTTAAATTTCTAAATGTTTTTTTATTTATTTTTGACAAAGAGAGACAGTGCGAGCAGGGGAGGGTCAGAGAGAGAGGGAGACATAGAATCTGAAGCAGGCTCCAGGCTCTGAGCTAGCTGTCAGCACAGAGCCTGGTGTGGGGCTTGAACCCACGAACCGTGAGATCATGACCTGAGCCAAAGTCGGACACTCAACTGACAGAGCCACCCAGGCACCCCTAACTCAGTAAAAATTTTAAAAATAGAACTGCTAGTTAAAGATGAGGTCAGATTTTTGTTTTAAAGTTAGCAATTCTCCTCTATTGTTTCTGAGGGAAAAAACAAAAACAAAAATCTATTCTGCTCTAAATCCTCCTGAGGCTGCTATGGAGTCCATGAGATAAAGTGAGTAAACAAATAATGTTTCCATGGTAGTTCATATCCCTTACAGTATAAAATGCACAGTAAAAATGTTTCTAAACATTTAGAGAAAGTGAAAAAGAAGACAAGCTTTAACATTAAATAATATGAATGGTATTGACTCTTGAAGTCATTGTGTTCGACTAAAATATTTTCCTAGTAGACACAGCATTAAATAGGGTTAGCATTTAGCCAACATAGTCCAAATCTACAATAGAAAAAAAGGAAAAATAATGAGTTGAGTAGATCATTGGAATCATGGCCAACATAAAACTTCCAGTGACCAGTGAAAAGGCTAACCAATAGGAAAAGGATTGGGAAGGTTCTGTCCACCTTTGGGAAAGAGTGGTGGGATGCGGGTGGCGGGGTTCTGCACCTGCCCTCAGACAGAAGGGGGAGGGACTGGTGTAGGGAATGGAAGGGGCCAAGAAAGCGTTCTTAGTGGCGATTCTACTGAATTCTTCCAGAGCTGTGTCTCTTCCTCTCTGGCACCCTGTGGGCAAGCAGGTGATGAAGAACCAGTATACTTCACTACCACCCCCCCGACACTCCCCACCCACCACCCTCTGCCTTCTGCACCGCTGACTTTGGAAGACCCTTTCCAAACCGGAGCACCTGTTACCCAAATGCTAAGGATGCTACTGCTAAGGCCCAACTACGCAAGTATGATAGGAACTAAATGGTACATGACAACCTTTGAAGATTGCTGTCACAATGTTTTCCAATGAAAACAATTTCTAATGTGTAACAGAGCAGAGGTGCTGATAAACATTTGAACAGAGTAGTTAATTGTTATGTAATTCATGCTGAAAGCTCCATGTTTGTCGTAAGAATTCGGTGTTTGGAAAGGCAGAAGATATGATCATCTAAGAGGTTCACAGTGAGAGTAATAAGCAGAACTCAAAACCATTTTAAAAATAAATTACCAGATACCAAGATGCCCTTTACCTTGGTTGAGGTTATTTGAAGGAAAAAAAAAACATATTCTCAAAGGAAAACTGCTGAAGGATATAGAAGAAAACCATCTGTCTCTCTTAGAGACCAAACGAGGGTCAGCTAGCACTTCCTTCTAGACAGCGGGGGATTTTTCCCTCCAGCTGAGTTATTCTGTATGTGGAAGACCTCTTACTCCCTGCCTAAGTTTTTCTCTCCTTCCTGTAACTTTTCTTAAAATTCTGACTTCATTTGATCTAAAATATAGTAACAGAATTGCAGGGGCAGGGGTGGAGGGGCAGGCTGACTCAGTAGGGATGGGAAAGAATGCCTCCAAACCATTTTAGGAGGCCAGGGAGGTGCCACAGCACCATTAATCTATCCTGTCTTCATGCTGCTAACCCGCCGTTAACCCACCGGCAGCCAGAGTACCCACTGGGGCCCGGGAAGGGAGAGGAGGCCGGGGGGAAGGGGGTCACTACGCCTAGTTTCATTCATACTTAATGGGGACTCTATACCAGGACACCCCACAGTGACACCAACCATATCCTTGAGCACACATACCATTAGGAGATTGTCAGTCTACGCTCCTCATCACAAAAATATTAAGCTAATTTTAATTTACAAAGCCATTTATATTCTGCCATTGCCTCGCATCGTCTTCCCTAGAAGTATATCCTGAGACGTGGGATGGATTCATCAGGAAGTGTTGCCGGGAAAACTGATGATGAGTGGGGAGGTAAGGCAGAGACTGGGAGGAAGCCAAGCTCGGATACATCTTCGGTCACAGTTCCAGGGAGAGGGATGGACTCAGCTCTGCAGGGGAAACTGTGGGGCAGTGAAGGGCATACCTCAGAGCTGTCCCTGGCAGGGGAGAGGGAGCTGGAGGATTCGTTCCCTGGAGCCTCTCTGTAACTGGTTAAGGATTGCCTCTGGAGAATGAAGTTCCCGGATGTTACCTGTGCCAAGAGTTCCGCCACCAGAGGACAGTTCCCACCAGAGAAACAGATGCAGATTGTCTGGAAGACAAGTGCACAGGAGGCCACATGCACAGAAATCATCGAGGGTCTGTGGATCTGGGTGGATACAGGCCGACATTGCTCTGAGCGCCTACCCCTATTGTGGTGGTTCTTACATCAAGCGGAGGCTCAATAAGCTTTGAATGTGGAATCTACTAGTGCCTCCCTTATATGGAAGAGGAAGCTAAGCGTTTGAGGGGTTAAGTCGTTGCTCTGACGTCATCTGAATAGACCATCATGCAGCTAGCCCTGAAACCCAAGTGTTTAATCATGTTTACCTTTTGCCTTGTGTGCAAATAAATTTAGGGAATTTGGGACTTTAAGTGATTTGTTTCTTGATCCTTGAACAATTCACAATATGTGTACCTATATCCTCATTATGAAAATTACAACCGTTTTCCTGGGTTATATAAACAACCTTTTTGCACATACCAAAGACGGTTAAAACATCTGTGACAGCACTGCATGGCTCAAGAGATAAACCCAGTACATGAGCAAAATTAATTCATGCCATTTTGGTCTTCCTACAGTGTGGCAGCAAATTAAATCCGCATGATAGGGGCAGCTTCATATAAAGCTTATATAAAGGGCAAAATGAATGTGAAATTATGTGCTCGATCTTGAGAAGAAGGATGGAATCTTAAAATTTGGGCGGCATTTTCATTTCCTCATTGCCTATGATGTATTTTTTTAAGATCGCAGTTCGTAGCTATATCCAGCTACACTCGATAACTCACATCTTAATTCCTGTTCTCTGCCATATAAACATAATTACCAAAAACAATCCATTTGTTCCTGTGTGATAAAGAACTAAAATGAGAAAAGCAGATTACCCCGCACAGAGTTTGAAGGATGTGGTGCTCCTGAAAGCATCTTGGGCTTCTGGAAGAACAGTTTCCATTCCTGCTCTTCATGCCAGGGACTGAGGTTTGTGGGTCTGTTGAATGGGTTAGATTTGGTCTTCAAATAGCCTGCTGGAGACATCGGAGTCCCAGGATGGGGACTGGAAATGTTCTGGAAGTCAGGTCCTATAGTCTGAGGTCATGTGCATGAGACTACTTCACATAATTCCTCTCCAGGTATGTTGGTATTGTGATATTTCATATTCTGTGGCCCTGGTTTTCCAGATCTCCCTATTATCTGTGCCCTTTAGTATTGCCCTCTGTAGCAGACATACCCCTAAGGTGACCTCAGTGACCCATGTCCTTATATAATCCCCTCCTTTTGAGGGGACTGTGATTTGTTTGTAATAACTTAATGTGTAAAGGTGACAGGATGTCATTCTCCTAATTTGGTTCTGTTATAAAACTCTCTTGGTCGACAATGGGGAAAGAGATCAACTCTCCTGCTACAAAACGCATCTGGACCAGGTTGTTGGATGGGCAAGAGACCCATGGAGGAGAGCTGCCCTGCCCTACTGGGCCCATCTGGACCAACCAGAACCAGGCAACCTGTCCGCTGACCACACAGCACATGAGCGAGCCCAGCACAAGTCGGCCAAGCCCGGCAGATCAGCAGAACACCTACCTGATCTACAGACACAGGAGACATAATAAATGCTTGTCATTTTTAAGTCACTAAGTTTTGAAGTACTCACTATCCAACATTGGTGGTAGTACATAGTCACTACCAATTAAAGCTGTGGGGCATATTTGAGCATAAACATATACATGACCACTCTTTTGGAACTTTTTTTTTAATCAAGAGGCTTCTAAGCATAAAGGAGAGATTTTGGAGAGCTGGTGAAGGAAAAGCGATGACCATTTGCTATGAACCCTTGACAAAAGAGAGATTCTTTTTCCATAAGATGGAAAATACAGTTTTAATTTTCTTTAGCATTTTACAGAGCATATTTAAGCGATAGCAAAAATAAAGGCCACGTGCATGTTTTAAATAAATCTTTCAGAGGCATGGCATTTCTCTTCTCTTCCAGGGTCCCCAACTTCGTCTCAGGACACTCCCAGCAGAAGGGTTTTTGGAGGTTTGGGGAGGACAGAATCACGTGCAGCAGAAGAAGTCCATCACCCCTCCGCCTCCCCTTCCACATATCCTCACAGAACTCCGGACATTACCCTAACAACGTGGGGCTCCCTGCAGGAAACCTTGTAACAGTCTCTTCTTCCGGTAGGACTGGGGAGCGGGGGTGTGTGCCAGACAAGAGAGCCCTGTGGATGAGACTTGAACAGAAAAAGACCTGCTCCTGGAAGCTACAGGAAAAAAAGCACATGAAAGTCACGTTTCCATTCTGCGGGCACAGCGGACCTGTGGGGGTCCAGAACACGGAGGGTCTGGGCAACATGAGATTAGGGGCTGTTCTTTCTCTCAGAGGACAGCTCGTCACAGACTCACCCGTGGGAGCAACAGAATACAGGAAGCATCGTAATTCAGTTTTGATCCCCCAAATGTCAGTACACAAAATGCACTTAAAAGATTGTCCTTTGGAGTGATTTTTGTTTCCCACTTTGGAAGAGCAACACAGTGGCATCTTTCCATAGCCTGATTATCAGCTGGTTTACGTGCAGACACCTGAAACACCTTGAAATGCTTCTTTTCTGCCCAGTCAGGTATAAGTGTATTCAAATCTGCCTGCACTGATCTATTTAATATCCACATATGTGTCTTGTAAAATTTATTTTGTCTGACAAAACAGGCCTGAGGCGTAGCTGAAAGATGGGGATGCAAACATGGGGCCAGTGGCAGAGCCACAGTCCCCGAGTGGGAGGCAAAACTGTGTCCCCGAGGAGTCTGATGTCTTTGGAATGCTTCAGAGGGACCCTAAGGATTGGACCAACGTGTTACTAGGGAGCCTTGGTGGTCCACGTGCTACTGTCTGGGGTTTTCAGCTCATTGGTGACAGTGCCAAGAGATGGGTCCATCAGGAACTGCATGTGGGGGAGGTGCCTGATCCGCCCCTTCCAGGACACCCTGTGGCAGGAACCCGCCAAGCATCAGGAACTGCCCGGCACCTCCGTCAACCGCCTGCCACCCTGCTGGGAGATGCCAGGTCTGGGATGCCCTTGCCTCCTATTTGCCCTGTGACTTCTCAGTTTTTATTTGTGGATTTGTCCCACATCTTTGAAAGAGTCACCTTTTATCTTTAACAGGTTCTGACTTCACTTCAGGGTACTTCTGTTTACATGCCTCCCGCCATGCTATGTGGGGTTCATAAAAATACTTCATACATTCCTTTTCAGTCTAAGGTAGCCCTATACCAGCTCCATTACCTTCCACATTTACTGAAGTATGAGGTACACATACTTGTGTGAAGGGCAAGGAAAGCTAAAATTTAATAGCCATGCATAAGCATTATATTCCTTTCCAGAATTCTGACTCAAGTGGTGCTTGAAATGTGGAACTAAATCATGGATTAAGAACATTATTTTATAAGTGACCTCTGCCGTCTGACAGGTGCTAAGGCTTAAAGCTTTGGTTCCTCTTGGTTTGTTATTCTAGTCCAAACCTCTCTCTGCTTGTTTTATGGGACCAGTTTATGACCCGTTGGCAGAAACGTCAGCTCATTTTTCATTTGTGAGCTCACTAGATCAATCCCAAGCATCTGTCCAGACTTGCCAATTACCTGGGTTTCTATAAACAACAAAACTTCTATCTTTGTTCAGAGGAAACAAAGGGAAGCCACTTCCAAATGACAGCCTTTGAACAGTCACGTATTGGCTGTAATGAACACACTTCTGCCACCTGTGACTACAGCTCCTGGGTTCAGTGCAGAGCTTCATGGTGCAAAATGGGGGGAAGGCAGCTTGCAGCCGTTTGAGGACTAATATCCAGTCTTCAATTGAGAATAGAGTTCACTTTTAGGATAAAATCAATGAATTAAAAAAAATAAAAATTGGTTCATTACTGCTTATATGTAGTAAAACAAAACAAACAAACAACAACTAACATAGCTCAGATCCCAAGAATGCTGTTATGCTCCTAGGCTGTGTGATCATCATTTTTAAAATAACTGTTGCCCATGGACCCAGAGGACATGTAAATATCCATCAGTCACTCTGTCAAAATCATACAATCCTTCCCATCCCTGTTGCAAATCTCAGAGCAACATCACAGCAGGAATATAATCAACCATAACAATCATATTTACAATATGCAGTTTAACTGCAATGACAACATGTAAGAATTTCTTTATCACAAAGTTGTTTCTCTGAGACATCTGTGTCTTCCTATTAATCTGAAAAACAGCATCCAAGGGTAAGCAGCACATTTCAGTGGAACAAATAATCTATCCCAAACTCTGTCCATTTCCATCAAAGGATACTCTCTGGAAGATGTGGAGGTACACAAGATATACTTATTATCACATTTAGTTGTTGACAATGAAGAATTTCATGTTTTGAGGGAATTTGACCCCAAGAGTCAAGGTCACTACATGGAGGCACTAGGTTTCCTTTGCTCACAAGCCCTTCATTGCTGCGTCACCAGGGTGCTGAGGACCTGGTTCAGCCTGATTCTAATGTATTGCCTCTCCAGCTGATTTCTGTGTCATGAATACACACCACAGAAAAACTAAAAGGCAAACAATAAAAGTACGTTACAAAGAAGGATTTCCCGCCTTCAAATAGAAGCTGAAGCCATTTCTAAAGGAATCCAACATATTTCCTGTACATGGTCCATCGTCATTCCAAAGAGAGAGAAACAGCAATAAAAATATTGTGCGATTCAGCAAATCAAATCGAGGGATGTGGATTCCATGCATATTAATACTGATAGAGTTG
Organism: Suricata suricatta; assembly: GCF_006229205.1. Lineage (NCBI taxonomy): Eukaryota > Metazoa > Chordata > Mammalia > Carnivora > Herpestidae > Suricata > Suricata suricatta. The sequence goes on from NC_043704.1 coordinate 139,842,850, forward strand.
CCTAAACAATAGTATTGCCCTCACACATCTTACATAGGAGTGGTGAAAACCTGATGTTATTGCTGGAATTGCATGGAATCAACCGGTCCAGTATTTGGTTTTGATCATCAAAATTCATAGTATTTAATAAGTCATAGGTGATACCTCTAAGAAGACCTTCACTCTCAATCATTTCCATCATTGGGGTAAACTTCATAACAGCATTTCTTAATTAGGGTCTGCTTTAGAATGCCCAGACTATGCACACTGCCCAATACCACACAAGTGTTCATGTTATACTCAAACAGCCTTTCTCTAGCAAGTTCCTGAAATTCACCCATGGGCACTGGGTCTAGTGTCCATGTTACTATTCCCTAGGGACCTCTGATTACATGTCACACATCTAGAAGAAGACAAGGTTAACAACCTAGCAAGCACACATGCCTGCTGGGTCACTTCCCTGAAAATGGAACATTCTGCTTTGAAAAAGCAAATTAAGGTTTTAAGTGCACATGTGCAGATCGAGTTGGTAGGTCAAAACATAATTAACGGAAGCATTTGTGTATCCAAAGTGATCCGAAGAGACTGATTCAGATTTTGTCCCACACAAATATTCAGTGACTGAGAGTTAGATGGATTCACGGGGATTTCATTGCACAACAAATAATTAACAATTATGTAGAAGAGAAAGAGGAAAAATGTAAATGCAATCAAGAAAAGAAAGGCTGATGACGCTCAAGAAACAACTTCTTTGCACTACAGTGCGGCTCAGAGGGTGAAAACAAAATGATCGTTCTTGTTCTTTTGTGAGGGCAGGGGGCTCCTGGTTGGAAAGTGAGAAAGTGAGGGCTTTTGAAAAGGTAACATCACTGTGGGGATGAGACTCCATGCACGAAAGGGATCCCTTCCCAGTGCCTAACTTTCTCGTGGAGGCCTGCCCTTGCATTGGGAGAATGTAGATCCAGTGACTGGTAGTTGAAGAAAGGAATCAAATAAAATACATTCATGACTTTGGCAAAAGAATGCATCTGTCAGCAGAGAGTTGACCGGATTAAGCTGCTGGTAAACAGGACATCCATGTGTTTCCCTTCGTTCATCCGTACTGGCTTCTAGAATAATACATGCCACGTCTAAGGTCTAAATGAAATAGAAACATTTCGCTCCCTTTCTGGTCTAGAAGGGCAACTACATGCATTTGAAAACACCTTCCAAGAAATCATTTCTCTGTCTTTTTTTCCCCTTTCTTCTTTTTCTTTTTTTTTTGCTAAGGTGTGACCTCTGAGTACTCTTCTCTTCTAACCATTGTTGATTATATATTATCATTTGAGAAAGAGCCTTATTGTTCAAACTTTCACCCACAGCTTGGTTTATTTCCAGGTATCGGCTTCCATCACAATTGCAATTTATGCCCCTGTTAGGCCTCGCCTCCTACACAGTGAGGAAACGTGCCCATTCTGTACAGGAACAGATATAAAAAATAATAGTGCAAGTTCAATTCAGTTGGGACAGGAATAAAATTTTACCTGGGTAGATCAAAAAAATCATAGCTTTTTGATTTTACACATAAATCTCACATATGGATGAAACTGGTCTGAAAGCTGAAACTGACATTTTTCATTACTGTAACTGCATCTGTTACTTAAAATTACAGTGTACTTGTAATCACTAATTTGGCTTAAAGACAAAGATTCCTTGGCAATTTTTCAAAGGCATTAGTTACAGGAAATGTGGATGTCCTTTAAGTATTGGATGTACAAACTGTAAAAATAGTATGGATTCACATTAAGAGATTTTCCAGACTATACCAAAAGGTGATTATGTTTCAATCACTAACTATATTGTACTAAATCCTGTTCAATGATGCTAAAAATATATCAGTGTAAATAAAGATACCAGAACTCAGTGAGAAGTAAATCCAAAGCAGAATTCCAGTTTTCCGAGGACTACATAGACTTAGAATGTTCTTCGTGCAGTGCGGTCTGACTTGGCAATAGGGCGTGTCCTGGTGTCAGACCACTGACAAGAAGCCAGGGGAAGAGATTTTAGCCCAATAAGAATCTAGACAATTTTCATCATGAAGTCTCCCTACAAAGGAAAGAAACACTCTTTGGCATTCTGATTTCTTGTGGTTTTAGGGTTGTCTCAACGAATAAAGGAGGGACTTATATTTTATTATATAGCTTATTTTCATTTCAAATTCCCAAATAATAAAAACAGTAAAACAATGTAGGTAATTTTAGTAAGAAGGGAATTAGAATAAGGAATATTGCATCTCTTTCATAGATTCCATGAACTCTTCAAAGTGCTCTAAAAACACTATAAGTTTGATTAGCAGCAAAGCAGTAGCCTAACCAAAAACTCTCCCCACTCCCCCCTTCTATATGTATTTAAACATACACCGCACAGCAATATATCTATTCGTGTAGCTTACGTCCGGCAATCTGACAGTTATTCCCAGACGCTGTGCAAGGTTACAAATACTGTCTACTGTCTTCAGACCACTAGCACCCAAGTGGTTAAGAGAGAGCCAATCCTTTCCTTGAAACAACAACAATAACAACAATAAAATCCAGTCACCTATTTTGAATTTTTTTAAATAAGAAAATTGGGGAATACAGTGAATTACCCAATATGTTATGACTCTGGGGCCTTTATCTAAAACTATTTTTATACATGGAAGGCTAGATGCCTTTAAACATAGATTCGGCAATCCTAAATATAAAATATTCCATTGAAAAATATGACTCTGTGTGTGTGTGTTTGCTTTTGTCTTATTTTTTTAACTTGGAGGAAAGCTCCATGAGGAGCAAGTTTTCTTCCCACGGATGAATCTTGCAGCATTTTCTCCCAGGAGCATGCTCAGTGCGCTGTCATCTTGTGCCTGCCGGGTCCAAGGAGCAGAGCCTTCCCACACTGCCCCGGCCACGTAACCTAGCTAGCACAGGGCCTCCAGAGAGAGGTCTTGGTCTTTTCTTTTCCATATCCTTACAGCAGCTCCCAATCCCTGGGCATGTGGTAGAGTTGAAGTCCAGAACCTGAACTTCACGAGGAAAACCAAGTCTGTTCAAAATGCAGGGTTTTCATCTTTTGGTTGGGTGATTCTTGGTCCCCCACGGATAGGAGTGATATCTAGAAGATTCAAAAGTATAAAGAGTTCTCTATAGGCACACATATTTGATTTCACACATTCAATTTCAAAAGCAGTAGCTAGGGTATATATATATATATATATATATGTATATATATATATCACAGTAAAAAAAAATGATTCTAAAACAAAGTAGGATGAAGCATTTTTAGAAAGCCACCTTTTTGCTGAAGTTCAGTGCTAACCGGATCTTTCTCAAATTACAAACTCAATTAGAAATGATAACCCTTTAGAGAAGAAAATAAACAGCCATTCAAACATCTAATTTACATGTTATCAGTTAATTGGGGGGGAAAAAGCAATGCAAAGTGCTGATTTTTTTATCTTTCAAATTTTACTTCTCAAGACAGATTTCATTGTTAAAAATGGTAATATGTATTCCTAAGTATATAAGGATGATATGCTTGCCATTTATTCCTCACAGGATTCAGTTTTACCCTCACAAAAAACAATGATAAAATTAAGGCATGCTAGGCTGTCTCCTTCTGGTATGGAAACTAAATGTTTATGAATGCAAAATATACATCCTGCAAATGATCAAGAATTCAGTGTGCTTCGGGCTGGTCAAGCCTGTTTTGACCTTGTTTCATTTTCTTTATACTACTTTCTTCCTCTCAACTCATTCTACCTCCTCTTCCTGGAAGCCTACAAATGAAGAATTCCCCATTTTGCTTAGGGCTCCTTGCTGCTATTTCTCTTTCTGTTACTATTTTCTTTCCCTCATACGCATTTTGTGCCCAAGACGATCCTCCTAACCAACTGTCCAAGCAGTCTCCCCTTTATTTAAATAGTTGCAGACACTGTCCCTAAAGATAGCTAATTGATGGACAATGGTTTCGTCCTGAGACTGTCAGTTTGATAATGGTATCTCTCTGTCCCTAACTAAACATTCTCTCTATGGCCTAAACTAAAAATGTGCCGTATCTTGGCTTCATGCTTTAACTGCTGTCTAGGTGTTTTGTAAATGTGTATAAGTTTGAACTGACCGTCTGAAGTTGTAAACTTCAGTAATACAGAAACCATGTATGCAATTCTCTGTGTGGTGCTTGACCAAGATCACTAATAACATTCTGTAATGATGATGACAATGATAAGCTGCTGACAATGACAATGAGAACAGCAGATCTGGGTAGGTACTGGTGACTGGTGGGGGAGTTAAAGCAATGTTTCCTGTTTCCCACCACATGTGAATGATTGAAGAAATACTGGGGTAAACAAGGTCAGCAGATTTCTTACAGCACATCTCAGACTCTGTAATATGGTTATATGTGTCTATATCCTCTGAATATGGAAAACTGTACTTTCACAGTTTCCCAAATATATTTGATCACAAACTCTGACTTTTCAGGGACCATCTATTAACATCTGTGAGAATATTGGCTAGTCTATGGAACCAATTAAGGAAATACACTCTAGTGACTCTAAATGCATGTCCAGTGATATTTAGCATGCTCAATCCTCTGACTACAGAAAAGTCACCACTGACATGGCTGATTTGATTCATATTTGGAATTATGTGTATTTCCAGCTTGTGAACTATTAGGTACTTCTGAGTGGGAGCTGACTTCGTTCTTGGGGATTAATTTGGGACACCGACAAAGAAGTGCTTTAAGCATAGCCAAGGGTTACCTTTACTAATAAACTGTGAGGAGTCTTCTCCCAAGGTATATCCTTATCATTGTTATTAGATGAAAAGGGAATATCATGGCTGTAAGAATTTTTAAATGGCTGATCCATTTCCATTTGGAGCATTTCAAGAAAAGTTTATGTATGTCATATCCAAGGTATTTCACTTGAACTTGACCATTTAAATCGTGTCTCCAGAGTCTACTCACAATTCTGAATATAACTGTAGATAATTTTTTTCCTCATTACTAGGCATCTTATCATCCATTCATTATAATAAGAAAATGTGCAATGTCTTTTAATAGAGGAGTGCATCTTCGGAAGTAGAAATAATGTTCGAATTTTTAAAAACTTAGTGACAGAACTAAAAAAGGATAAAAGTGAATTTAAAAATAAGACTAAGAATAAGTTTTTTAGGGAAAAATAAGAGCTCTTGGAAGAGCTTCCCAACTTCCTTCCACATCTGGTTTTTCACTGACATTTAGTTTCTTTTCTAACCGAAGGATGAAGCCATTCATTGCCCACGATCCTGAGTCTCTGTGAGTATGTAGATAAATCGTGACATCAATGACCTTTGCCCCTACTCTAAGCCAAAGTCACTTAAAATAATAGGGGCTAAGAGTCAAGAACAAAGACACTCGTACTATTCATAGGAGGTTGGATGTACTTGGCCCAAGAATAGAAAATGAAAATTCAAAATCTCCCCAAGGGCCGTGGGAGAAGAGTGATTATGAAGATGGTGATTTCTATTAATAATATACTTTTGGAAAAATGAGAATTACTCATCATCTCTCTATAGTTATAAATCACAACAGAACTAACTCTACAAAGGTAGTATTCTGGAAATATATTATCAAGCCGAAAGAGCAAGCAGTTGAATAAAGGTAACTGTGATTCACATGAACAACTTGTTGAAATGAGAGGGGGGGAAACAAGTTGGAGACTGAACTAATTTCAAAAAAGAATCTCATTTACATATAACAACACTCACAGAATGCTCTTGAGGCCTCTCTCTCTTAAAATGGCTAATACCTTTGGAGAAGACTTCTGGAATGATTTAAATAGTGGTCACAAGATAGCTTCACCAGCTGGAAAGGAAGGCAGTTCCTTCAGGCATAAAGGCCATTTTGAGAGAAAAAACTAGGGTGATGTGGAAGAAAGCCACAGAGAATGCCTATGTGGCTGCTCATGATCAGCGTGATGAAGTTAGGAGGGGCCCCTTAGAAAAGCCAAGACACAACCCGTGTGGTAGACACTGTGGGTGCCCGGCTGCCCTCATCCATGCCATGTCACAGCGTGCTGATCTGCTTTTCAGCTGCCGGCACTTGCGTTTCTCTTCCTGAAGATCTCTCTGGCCTCTGGAGTCTGCACTGTCCACCTTTACAGAAGGCCAGAAATGCCAGGGAACTAACATTCTCCAGGCAATGGCCACAAACAATGGCAGCTGGAAATGGAGGACAAATACCCCGGCTCCCTCAGCCCTTGAGTGGCGCAACTGAGCTACATGTTCAGTCCCGGCTCTCGGATTTCACCGGTGGGATCGAGCTTCCGTCAGCCACAACGGTAACTTGCCTGAAAATGAAACCTTTATGGAATTATTTCTTCACTCCCTCCTGTGTTTCCTGGAATTGCCTCTCAAGTAAACTAACTGTAGTCACATCTTTGTACCCAGCACTGTGCCCAACAGTAAAAGGCAGGAATCAGAACTGGACAAAAGTGAGAAAACAGTATATTTTTAAAGCATCGATAGTGGTTAGATTAGAAGATAATACCTAGCCAGTAAACTGAGGTTTCTCACTCAGTGAGCAAGAGGCAATATATAACAACAAATTCTCACTGACATATCTCAAATTCACCAGAACTGATTCTTTGTAATTGTATTCCGCCCCTCCCCTACCTCCATATTCTATACTAATAATGGGTAGATTTCAGTATGGAAATCTGTGTCTACAGGTCTACTAGAATGGAATAAATGTTTAATAAGAAAAAAGGAAGAAAAGCCTAAAAATGCCTTTCCATTTCATTATGTTTCTTATTTTTTAGGGGAGTAAATTATCACTAAGCTACCCCCCCCTTTCTTTTTCAACAGAGAAACACCAGCTGCTTCCATACAAAAGATGGAAAATATACACTCTACCCATGGTTGTATTCAGGCTAAGTCAAGAGGTTTTACAAAAGCATTTGTTGTTGTTGTTGTTGATTTATTTATTTATTTATTTATTTTTAATTTAATTTTATTTTTTTACTTTACAAAGTTTCATATTTTTTAACATATGCAATTATTTTCCATCATTTACAACACAGTAGTTACAATGACACTCCAAACAGAAAAGCAAAGTAAAAAATCAAAACACCAACTTCTGTTTCATGTAATTAGACTTATACAGAAATTAGAAGGTTAAGTAACAACTAGTTCATCACCTAATTTCACAGCTATCTGAAGTGGCAATCGTTATATAGCAGCTTATCTATGATACATTCAAGATGAATGGTACAATTTATTACTTGTTCATAAGCTACAACACAGCCTGCTTAATACCAAAGCCTTTTAAATGAAAGTTGAAAAAAAAAAAATCTCTGGAATCCAAGATAGAGAAATCAGATCTAACATCTCCTGATCTTCACTGATCTTACGTCTGAAAGAAAATTCTAGATCTCACCTGGTAGATGTAAAGTTGTAATAGCCACTTTCTTCTAGGACTTCTTCAATCACAGTCTGGAGTTGGAAAAAAAATCAGCTTAGTATTGAATTAAAAGCAACAAAATGAAACTGTCCAGAGGCACTGCCAGTGAAAGCCTCACCTGCATCTGCTCATATGTTAGTCCCTCCTCCAAATCCAAGGTGGTGCACAGACCTGAAACAGAGATCATGGAAAGTCTGAACTCTGGTTCACGATTTCTTAGACTTTTTTTGGCAATTACAGCTCAACTGCTGTGAAACCTGGGTGAATTCAGACATGAGGAAGAGGAGTACCTATAAGCACATTCCCAACGGTCTTGCTTTGAATATTCAAACTCTTTGTTTCTCTTCCTTTAATAACTGGCTGCTTTTTGGGCGACCAACGCAAAATGATACACAAATAGTACACAAAGATATAGGGGCATCTCACACGGTATAAACTGGGTAATTAAGTTAGTGGGGGGGGGGTGCTCCCTAAGGACAGGTGAGGAATATTCCAAACGCAAACTACTTGATCGGTGAGTTTTCTGATCAAGGAACTCTCTTTAATCTACCAGCAAAACCAGTAAATATGTGCAAAAAAGAAAATGAATTCTTAGAAAGAGACAGAAATAGTGAAAAAGGAAGACCTGGCCCTTTCCTGTGACTGCCTAGAGGGAAATAAAATACATTTAGTGCCAGAAGGCAATACTGTCTTTGGTGTCTGTTCTGAGGGTGATATTCCAGCACCTCGCCCAGCTGAGAGCCACCCAACGCGACACTGACCAGCTTCCACTCCAATCAGTCCACACTGGTGCGCAGGGAGGCGCAGGAGCTCCCCTTCGCTTAGGAGAAACAAAAGGTCAGGGTTGACGTCCAGGGGAGGCAAGAGGCTGACAAGTCCTGGCAGCCCCTCTTGAAAGCTCTGCATCAAGGTGTTCCCCAAAGTGCCCGCAGGAAGGCGCTGCAGTCTGAGCTAGCGGCCAGCCGGCTGGGACCGGAGTCACCCGCTCCACCTTGGTGGGGAGGCAGGGAAGGGCGTGGGGGAGGGGCATGCCAAGCCGCCGGCTGCCCCGGGACTTGCACCAAGGCTCTGGGTTTCATCAGAGTTGCTACTGTAGGAAGTCTGGTCCGCAGACCGACGGACCTGCCTGGGGTTAGACTTCAGACAACAGTTTATCTGGATCTTATGGGTTTCTCAGGTGGTATTTTAAATGTAATTCTGCCTACAGGTTGGCTTCATCCGGGAGTCCAAGACTTAGGGGAAGTTTGAGAATTCATATAGGAGATGATTTGTTTAAATTGAGGAGTGAGGGGACAGTGAGTCTCCCTTTAACCATCATTCCTATCTATTTCAGAACTCAGTGATGCAACTATCCTTTATAGGGATTTCAAAATTATTTAGGAACTCTGAAACTTCAGAGTAGCTTGAAATCCTCTTCTGAGAGTTCAGTTATCACGAGAAGAGCCACATTACGCTCGGCCGCTGGTAACGGCCAATCATTCTTTATATGTTTACACTGATCCTCACTATCACCCAATAGTGCAAGTACCATTTTTACCCCCATTTTACAGGCAAGGAAACTGGGGCTCAAGAGGTCAAGTAATTTGCCCAAGGTCAACTACTAAATGGTTAAGCTGAGATTCAAATACAGGCGTCCAGGTTTGGAGAATCCATACCTTTCATCCCTATGCGATCTGGCCTCCTTATACGAGATTTATGAAAAGAAGAAAAACATTTAAATATGTCTAATGTGGATTCTTCAGGTAAGTTTCAAATTTTCTCCATTTTAAATATCCAGACTCTTCACTTCTGCTTTTTATCTCCCTGGATGCCTCTAGGCATTTGCTTTTCCATCATCAGATAAGCAAGAAGAAATAAGAGGAAATACAATTCACCCACGCAGATTCTGCTGTTTGTTTATGGCATTAATAAATGATCAAGGAAGCTGCCACAGCGGGGTAGGATAAATCTCAGGGAATTTCTATATTCCTGCTCTATATCCCTTCTAACTATTTCCTTGGAGAATCAAAATAAGCTCTATCTTTCTTTTAAATTGAAGAAAATCTCTTAAGGATGGCTGTTGATCCAAATAATAGATTTCTTTGTGAAAAGCCAGATTTACTGTGTTGAGGACCTTTACCTGTTGGGTCATCCGGAGACAGGCTGTTTCCACCTGATGAATGACATAATAAATGGTAATCTGCTGTGAAAAAGTTGGGCTCGATCGGTTCTGGAGATCCCTGAGATAACTGGAACAGAAAAGGCCAAGTCACATCTCATGCTGCGTGCAAGTGACAGGAGCCCGCTTTCTCTGGGCCTCAGCACAGAGAATTTAGCACTCTGGTTTTCAATCCCTTGTAAATAGGTAAAGGTGCATCTTCCTTTCACAAGAAGTTATAAATTAGAGGCAGGCAAATTACAGCAAAAGCAAGGTAGACAATTCCCTGGTCACATGAAAAAGTAAAACCAACTTTACACTTTATAGTTTTATGAGAGTAAGATAAATGGATAGAAGAATAATGGCATGGGCTTGGAACATCAAAATGTTATTTGTATAAGGTGTCTGAGGAATTAACCCAATTATTCAACAGAATGACATGTTTAGCCCACATCATCGTTGTTTTTCATGTATCTGCTTTGAACAGTGCCTTCTTGTTTGACCAACACAAGTTTCTTCATATGTTTCTTCATACAATGTACTTCATACATTACTATTGCTTAACTTTAATCTCCAATTATGAATCCCCAACACTCTAAAGGAGAGAGTAATTCACTGAACGACAGAATTTATGAAGGTTCCAATTATTTAATGCTCTTCTATAAAGCTGAATTGTTTTAAGCAGAATTTTAGGCTATCAACATTTCTCAACCTCCTTTTACCTTTAATTCCAACCAGCACTCGGGCTGGCCAAATTTTCATGCATGCGTTAATATAACATATTAAAATGCCAAATCTTATTAATAAACCAGAAACAAATGGCACCATTTAGACTATGCAACAGTAGTTGCCTTGGATTCGCATGCTCTGCTCATGAATTAAAATACACCATTGTTCAATCACTTGAGAAGACTCACAGTATTCATTAAAATTCAATAGCTATGCCTGTCCTGTGACCCACCAATCACACTCTTAGGTATCCGCCCAAGTGAGGACTTCAGTCCATCAAAAGAGATGCTCAAGAATGTTCACAGCACCTTTATTCATAATAACCCCAAACTGGAAACAACCCGAATGTCTACAGAGAGGAGAGATGGGTGCTTATCCAATGGGATTCTGCAAAGCACAAAACAGAACAAACTATGGATACAAACAGTAACAGGAAAGAATGTTGAGCAAAAGAAGTCAAACACAAAAGAAAACGCAACGTATGATTTCACATATATGCATTTTCACAAGCAGGCAAAGCAAACCAATGGTGATGAGGGTTAAGATAACAGTTACATTGTGGGAGGGGATTGGACTAGGAAAAGGCAAGTGGGAACCTTCTTCAGTACTGGGAATGTTCTACACAGTGATAAGGGTGGTGGTCACACACGTGAATGTGTATATAAAAGTTCACAGAACTGAACAGGTGCCTCACGGTATGCGCTGTGCACTTCCTACCTTAATAAGAACATTTTATATTAGCAATTGGTAATTATTCCATCTATATCCTGTGGATACTATTCGTATCAATCAGTTTTGTGTTTTCCAGTCTCCATGTTGCCAACAAATAATGTACTGTAGGAAAAAACTAAGGTTTCATCTTTTTATTCTTGAAAATGTATTTTCTTTAGACTTGAGTGACAACTGATAAAACTAGTAATGCATCTGTAAAATGACAAGATCGTAATATTGCAACCTAGTGCAATGCACGAAGATGAGACAGTCACAGGCTTACTAAGGTTCTCATGGGTGCTATCAGGATGCCACAGAGGTGGCAGGATGCCGAATCACTCTGCATTTCTCAGAGCCAAGCTCCTACGTTGCTCCAACTAAGCTTCTTAATATGTCTTGTAATGCTGAAAATGACTTCCTGGTTTTGCCTCCCAAATGACTTCAGATGGGATTGTTTTTCATGTGGTTGAGCAGAGGAGTAGTGTGGCTGTGTGAAATGCTCACCCTAATTAGAGAAGGCTTATTTAAGTCAACTTAATTATTTAAGTAAACACCTTGGACTCCTCTTTCACAGACAGGAAGTCTTTAAGGAAGTCTTTAAAGCTGTACAGTGAAGTATGTGAATGGTGACCCAGACAGACAAAGGCAAATCCTTTTCATTGAAGCAAACCTGGAAGAGAGGAATGCTTCAGATTTCCAGTGCCTTTCACATACACAGTCTCCTTCGGCTCAAGCGCTGCGAGTCCTCAGGGCGATGGGCCCATGGACCAAGGCAAGGACTGAAATTCAATTGTTGTGTTTGTATCTCAGATGCACTTATTTTTATTCCAGAAACTTCTCAGAACTACTTGCAGTTCAGTGTTTTGACCTACATATTCTCTCAGTAGATCTATTTTGCCCCTCGCCATGTGTCACGGTTGGAGCAGTTGTTGTAAAGCAGAGATGAGAACTATTGAGTCCCATGTGCAATGCTCTTTCCAGCTAATCAGCACCAGGCTGAGCAGCATGGGACACAGAAAAGATGTGGCCTGCAATTCAGAAAATTGGGCTGATACACAAGAACAACAGGGGGAAGAAATAAACAATGAAGTGTAAAGGGAGGTGGGGAGTTCTAAGCTTCTAAAAGGAAGTATGCTTCAAGAAGACCAGCATGATTTTCAGAAGCTCTGGGGCAAAAACACTGGAGCCAAGCCTTGAAGGACAGATTTGGGTGGATGCAAGGAAGCAAAGCAGACATTCCAGGTGAGTAGAAGTTGGGGGCAAAGGCTGGGCACTGCATCCCAGTAGCGAGGTGAATAAAGGAATGTGACTCAAGTCCACTTTATGGAGGTGTGGGGAATCTAGGTTGAAAAGAGGAAGGCAAGTGCCATTCATTAATTCAGTGGGGATCTTCTATCAACTATTGTGTGCCACACAGAGGTCCAAACAATGAAAACAACCAATGGTGGCCAAAAATTCTACCCTGAAGCTTACTGCCTATTTGGGGAAGAATATGTCTGTGAAATATCCACCTGGATATATGGAAAATTGCAACTGTGCTAAATGCAGCAAAAGACAGGCCTGTGGTTCTAGGAGGTAACAGACAGATTTAACTTAGATGGGAAAGGTTTTCTGGGAAAAAAAATAACGCTTCTGAGAGCTGAAATAAGTGGTAAGAATGAGTAAGGGATGGAGAAGGAAGATCTTTAAAGGCAGGAAAACAAGCATTTTCAAAGACTCAGAAGGAAGCTGCACTGTCCACAGGCTCCAGACAGTGCCTGTGGCTGCTGTTAGACAACTAGACAACGAAGGGCAAGAGAGTAGGGGACGAGGCGGAGAGGTGGGCGGGGCTTGGGCCAAACAGGTCTGTCAAAATGGCGGGTAGGATCTGGCAGTTTGTACTAAGGACCCCGAACAGTTTTCTGTAGGGGTGTGTGTGTGTGTGTGTGTGTGTGTGTGTGTGTCTGTGTGTGTGCATGTGTGACATGATCAGATTTCTGTTTTGAAACGATCATTCTGGATGCACTATGCACAGTAGTCTGCATGGGGCTGGTGATGTCACAGTCAGATGTCAGACCCGGAGGAGGGCTCCTACAAATAATGCAAGACTAGAAAGCTGGGTGTTAAAGTTTAGATGGTGAGGTAGGAAACTGAAGGCTATAACGGTTTTCAAATATGTTTTAAAAACAAAAAACAAAACACAAAAGCCAGTGTTCAGAAACTCTTAGTCCGGCAAGATGGGTTGGAGAACAGAGAGGTCATCAGAGAAGCTGTGGCCTGAACAGCGGGGAGAAGTGCTGAGAGCCTGGACTAGGTGTCAGTGAAGAGGAAGATCAAATACCCTCACTAATAACACCAGTCGTGCCTACAGCCATATATGGAGTAAACATTCTAGACACGTGTGAGGATCTATCTGGTTCTTACGGCCACCTCTAAGGTAGGCACTATCCCAGTTCTACAGCTGGGGACACTGGGAAGGAATCTGCTTGAGGATCAAGGCTAGCAAGTGGCAGAACCAGGGCTGTAGCATCGAAGGGTGAGCAAAACCGCCTGTGTCAGGAAGGTCCCCAGGTACTAATGACTCACAGGACAACACGGAGCAGTTGAATGTGACTGCAAGGTTTAAAGACTGAGCAGAAGGAAAACATGCTTCTGGTGATAGTGATGCAGTTTAAGGGAGGAAGCAGGTGATTGAGTCCAATTCTAGACACACCAGATAGGCAAGAAAATGCTCACCGAGTAGGCGGAATATGGATGCTACCACAGAACTGGTCAAAGCAGTGGCCCCTACGGCTGGTAGAGGCTCTGAGGTAGCCCCGCAGTCCTGAGCCATGTGGGCTGTGTGGGCTCTCTCTGGCCTCCTGAAGTCCTCCCATCACTGGCCTGTATGTTCTGTTTGGAAGAATGCTCAAGATCCTCCTTTTGAACGGATGTAAAAGGGCTCTCCTGATCTGAACAAACATCTACAGTTGTTCTAAACAGCAAATGACTGTCCACACTTCTGAACTAGAGTCAAGTAAATATTAGAGAGAACAAACTGTGTCAGTGTTACCACACACACCCCCCCACCAAACTCACTGGTTTTGAGCGAGTATTGAGCAATTCTGGCATTTCACTGTTCAAGTGAGAATATGGTGCTTTTTTAGGCAAAACCCAAATGAGAAACAAAAAAATGTAATCTTCATTAAATCCCCCAAAGTATATCCTCTCTTCCAGATCATAAAAGAAGGGGGTCTTTGCTGGAGAACAACTACACCAATTATTTGGACTCTCATCTACTGAGGTAGGGCTCTGAAGGAAATGAAACAACGTAAACGAAATGAGGTGCCAGAAGTGAGAACGTTTTTAACGCACTGCATCACACTGCACTCGCCCGCCCTCTGGTCTTTTTCCCTTTAGACTTCCCTGTCCTCTTTGACTGAATTATAACGTGTTAAGACATAACACACTATCTTCTTTTTCATCTTTGCTAACCTATAGCTCCTTTCTAGTCTTACGGATACACGCCCAGTATCTGTACTCACTATTCTCTTATATTCCCTCATGTATGATGCGCATCGTCACATGGATGGGCCAGCACCTGCTCATTTTGCCATCTTCAGCCCTACTTCCTCCGGAAGTAGCCTTGCTGCCCTGCTGTTTATGTTTCCACCAAAACCTGTTTCTAACAAAGAATTCCAAAACTGAAAAAGAGGCTGGAACATCACCATCCTATGTTATTTACAACCAGGAGCCCGTCCTCCCAGGGCCTCCACTCAGACACTGAGGGTGGGGCTGAGGGAGCAGATGAGGGTGGTCTGCCCCTGCAGGGGGTCGGGGGGGGGGGGGAGGTCTGAGGAGAGCCCTGCCACAGGCGCTTCTCCACTTGGTCCAGACAGCTTGGTGTCGGGCGCTACTGATTTATCATGCCAGCATGGCACTCTGACAAGGCCTAGGCAAATATAAGGTAATTATTACATGCATAGAAAGCCATTAATTAAAGCATGAAGAGAGTGGCAATCTGCTAACTGGACGCGAGCCGGAAACCTGGAGTTAGGAATTAAAGAGACTGCCAGTTACTGAATAAGGTAAGCTTGACCTTGCTGATCTGAGTTGAAGTATACATTAGATACCAAAGAAAAGTGTTCTTCTCTCCTTGCAGTTTAGTTATTTAAGAAAAAAAGGTCATTTTTTTTTCTGTAGGTTTTCCCAGTCTGGATTTTGCCAACTATCCCCTTGGTGTCATTTAACATGTTCTCTTGTCCCCTGTGTTTGCTACGTATTTGTAGGATCTGGATGTGGAGCAGGGATTGGCAAACTTCTCTGGCAAAGGGTCAAGTAGGAAATATTTACAGATTTGCAGGTCATGTAGTCTCTGTCATAGCTACTGTGCCTACAAGGTGAACACAACCATAGAAAATATGTAAGTGAGTGCATGTGGTTGTGTTCCAATAAACCTTTATGTCCCAAACAGGTGACACACCATATTGGACAGAGGACCACAGGTCGCCCATTTCCAATATAGAGGCTTCCTCAGCTGCAGATCCAAGTGTTTAGCAAGTATACTTTATAGATGGCACGGCACGGCCATCGGGAGACAAATGCCTGTTGTGACATTAGCAGCCACTGGTGATCATGTCTAGATCCGTTATTTCATTAGAGGCTGAAAAATGGCAGTACTTTTTTTTATTCCCTTAGTTGTCATTAGCTGGAGTCCTACTATAATGAGAAACTTCCTCCTCATCAATTTAGTTACCCGGGATAGAATTGATAAGGGAAACGGCAGCATAAATGTTTGATTCTTCCCTTTTGTAAATAACTTTCAAAATAATGAGTTGGTTGCTTAGCATCCTCCAAAGGTAACTGATGAGGGATTTCTTATTTACTATCATGAACTCTTAGATTTAAACTTTTCTTAATGCTTTCAATCCATTGCCATTATTATCCTTATTGACTCTCTAATCATCCAATAGATAGCCAGCGGGAGCCTCTTTAAGTTGGCTCTGGAGTCCTTTTGACACATTCCCAGTAATCCTTGAAGGCGACCTCACTATGCGATCTATTATGTCAAGACATTCCATTCTAATCTCATTCAGTTCCTGTTCCCCTCACTATGCGATCTATTATGTCAAGACATTCCATTCTAATCTCATTCAGTTCCTGTTCCAGCAGCAATCAGCTACATCTCCTAGGAGCCCTGGGTGCTCAGGGAGTTCACTGCTGCTTGCTTAGTTTCTCGACAACTTAGTGGAAATATTAGGACATATGTATATTTTTTAAAAGAAAAGATTTATCATGAATTTATACTTATTCATAATGGTATTTCCAATTCTAGTTTGAATTAATATAGTCTATCTTGTTTCTGTTTCTCCTTTCTCCCCTGCTGAAAATCCTAGTTTCCCAAAGCTCTACACAATCACTCATATGCTGTATTCCCCTACAATTTTAGCCAAGGTTGAGAAGACTGGACTGAAGATCAGCTGAATAAGTCATAAATAAAGAGCTTAGTTTCTTAGAAAAGGGCTTTTCCATTTCTTCACTCCTCTATATATCCTGCTGGGTCTTGGGCCATTCATCAGAAGGAAGGCACCATCATCCCATAACCGTTCCTTCCTCAAGTGGGAGACACAGAGGCCCTGGGTTTCAGGACAAGTCTCAGAGGGGAAGGTGGAGATCAAGTGCATTTCAAGTGCTATCACTCTTGCTTCTTCCATGGCCCTGGTGCGGATGACTGTGGGCGTAGTCAAAGGCTAACTGGCTACTCCATCAAATCAAGACTATACGGGGGTGTTAGATGGAAACCAATTTGACAATAAACTATTGTAAGTTAAAAAAAATAAAAGCGTTATTAACTTTGGTTTGCTAGATGTTAAAATAAAATACACTGAATTGAACTGAAAAAAAAAAGTATACAGGGATGAAAAATCCATTTCTGAACAAAAATTGTCACTAGCAAAAGATTACACCAGAAAGGGAGAAAAACAGAGGTCACAAACTGTGTTCATTTGTGTTTAGAGAAGGGTAGGAGGGCTTCTTTATATATTAATATAAAAATATATAAACATTAAATATGTCAATATATCATATTATAAATGTCAATAAATAATGGAATCAATATAGACTACATTATACAGAATATACTTATCAATATAGAATATATTCTATATCCAACGATCATATGCAAGACCACGGGCAGTCAAAGGTGAATAGGACCCGCTCACTGCCTTTGGGAGAAACAGAAATGTAAGCCAGATAAAAAGCTATTTAAAACACAACCCGAGTGAAAACGTGACTGAAGCCCAGAGAAAAGGGAGATTAATTCCGGACAGGAAAAATTGAGGGAGATTTTTATGGAGGAGTTGGCCTTTCAGTTCAGTGTTGGAGACGAGGAGGTATTAGTATTCCAGGCAGGAGATCTGTTCAGCGACAGGGGAGGAGGCCTGTCTCCAGGATCAGGCGGGTGGGTGCCGGGACGCTAAGAACCACCACCGGCTTGTCCTGTCTGAGGAGGGGATTCCTCACAGCATGCCTCACAGGAGAACTCTGCCTCTGAACAAAGTTGAAAAACAGGGATGCCTTTGCCCCCTTGAGTTCCCTCACCTGGGCTCCCTGAATGCCGCTGATCACCCCATTAGTCCGTGTTTACTCCCCAGACCAAGCGCAGAAGGCAAGTGCTCTGAGAGAAACCACCCTGTACAG
>NC_043704.1:139860620-139936365 GCF_006229205.1 Suricata suricatta
AATATTTTCACGGGAGATTTGAGCCTCTGTCTTCCTAAAATACATTTATTGGTATTCGTGATACAATATGTAAATGTCATAAAATAAATATCCACAGTCTCATCCACTCCTGTGTTGATCTACTTGAGCTTTGTTTCTCGGCCTTATTTGCCAACACAACTGATGAAAGAAATTGTGCTCTTTCATCTCGGCCGAGGGAGGGTTTACGTCGCGTTTACCAGTTGCTGTGTCTGCTTTTCCATCTCCTGTTGGTGCAGCACAGACGCCGAGATAAGGCAAAGGAACAAACGCATACTGTTCGCATTGCTCTTCAAAGAGCCCATCATACTGCCTGAATACAGAGTACAGTTATGCTTAAGATTGGGTCCATTAAAGGAAAAAGAAACTTTAAAAAGTTCACTGGCGGCGTGATGGCTTGAAAGTTTAAGTGTAGGACGAAACTTTAAAAATGTATATATCAAATTGCAGCAGGCCCTTCAGGGACAGGAAAAGGGAAGCCTGTGCCTAGCGCCAAGGGCTGTAGCAAAATGACTACTGACCAGGACTCAGGGATTTCCTATTCTCTGGTCGTGCTAATTAGAGATAGACAATTTTCTTTCCATCTGGTTGATTTAACCTCTTTGTGACTTAATATTTGTGTGTTTAAATAGAAATATTTACTAACTCTTGAGGTCTAGCAGATTATAGAATGTCAAAGATGGGAAAAGCTTTAGAAATACAGTTGGCTCTTGAACAACATGGATTTGAACTACACGGGTCCACATATGTGGATTTCTCACAGTGCGGTACTGTAAGTGTGTTTCCTCTTCCTTAGGATTGTCTTATTTCTCGCTTACTTTATTGTAAGAATACATATAAAATATATAACATACTAAATGTGGTTTTTGTTTTTTTTAATTTTTTAATTTTTTTTCTTTTGAGATACAGAGAGAGACAGTGTGAGCAGGGGAGGGGCAGAGAGAGAGGGAGACACAGAATCTGAAGCAGGCTCCAGGCTCTGAACTAGCTGTCAGCACAGAGCCCGATGCGGGGCTAGAACCTACAAACCGTGAGATCATGACCTGAGCTGAAGCTGGACACGTAACCAACTGAGCCACCCAGGTGCCCCTAAATGTGTTTTAATCCATTATTTATGTACTGACAAGTCTTTCAGTCAACGATGGGCCATTAGTAATTAAGGTTTGAGGAAGTCACAAGCTATATGTGGGTTTTCAGCTGTGCAGGAGCAGATGGTCAGTGTCCCTCATCGCCGTGTTGTTTAAGGGTCAACCATGGTTCATTCCACCCTCACAGGTGATACAAATCACAGCTTCACGTGGTTAAATGACTTGTTTGGGAGGTACAGCTCAGTTTAGGGGCTTACTGGAGACGGTTCTAATAAAATATTGGATTCTCTTAAACATATAGAATTCTTTTAAAAAGGGCTAAAATATATTTTGAATTCAAGATATTTAATAACATTTATTCTTCAGAAAACATGTGATCACAGTGAAGCAACTTTCTATTTGTCTCCTGGGGCGATGGCCACAGAAATAAAGGTGAGAAAATTAGAGGCAAAGATATCCTCGATTTACTCCCAAAGCAGTGCCATGGTCTGAACGTTTGCGTCCCCTCACATGTGTATGCTGAAACCTAACGCCCAAGGGGATAGTACTGGGAGGTAGAGTCATGGCGAGGTAGTTCGGTCATGAAGACAGAGGCCTCGTGGAAGGACTCTTATAAAAAAAGTAGCCTGATCAAGAGGCCCCACGGTTTCCTTGCTTCCACTGCCCTGTGAGGATGGGAGAAATCAAAAGTCTGCAACTGGGAAGAGGGCTTGCAGCAGACGTGACCGTGCTGAGATCTTGGTCGTGGACTTC
The DNA here is from genome assembly GCF_006229205.1 of Suricata suricatta. Lineage (NCBI taxonomy): Eukaryota > Metazoa > Chordata > Mammalia > Carnivora > Herpestidae > Suricata > Suricata suricatta. Next base: position 139,862,480 of record NC_043704.1, read on the forward strand.
CGGTCTCCAGGACTGAGAGCAGTCTCTACTGTTCACAAGCCCCCCGCCCCCCAGCTTATGGTGTCTTTTTTGCAGCAGCTTGGCAGGACCAAAACCAACAAGGATAATATCCTTTAACAGAAGACAGAGTTTAAAGTACAAAGCAGAGAAGGTATAAAATTTAACTCTTCAATGTGTTTTTGTTAGCCAAAGAAGAATTCCCATATGTAGAATACGGTACCTTTTTAATTTCAGATTTCAAATTGCAGGGGTTACTCTGCTGGCTGAAGAGGGATTTCTTGAATCTCTCTATAACCCTTCTTTTCAAATTGTGGTGCAAAGCCGGAGGGAGCTGCGTAAAATGAGAAAACGATTCTTGTAAGCAAATTGTTAACACAGCACAGATGACTCCTGGATGCATTTGCTGAGGGTCAGTGTAACAACATGACTTCAATGGGACTAAAGACAAATATAAATTTTACTCCAAATAGCATGACTGGGTGTGATAATTTTTCCTTCCACAATCCAGAAGGGATATATTACTCCTCTCTCTTTCAAAAGGCTGCTTCCATTTATATGATCGGTCCTTCATTTTATTGGTGTTATCTTTCATAAAACAACTAAATTGCATATATAAATTGGATTCTGCAAAGAACAGACGTCCCAAGGAAGGACGCGGTCCATCGGATGTTCAGGTGCCATGTCATGCCCAGGACTGTGCTAAACACCTGACCAAGGTCCTAAAGGATCTGACACTTTGTGTTTTACATTTTCTTTGGTTTTTGTTTTTGTTTGGTTGTTTGGTTTTTGTTTTTGCTTGTTTGTTTTGTTTAGAGAGAGATGGAGCACGAGCCGGGGAGAGGGGCAGAAGGAGAGAGAAAGAGAATCCTAAGCAGGCTCCACTCTCAACCCTCAACACGGAGTCCAATGCAGGGCTCGATCCCATGACCCTGGGATCCTGACCTGAGCTGAAATCAAGAGTCGGACGTTCAATCATCCGAGCCACACAGGTGCCCTGAAGGATCTGACACTTTGGAATAGGAAGTACATATCTCCACTACTACAAAGTCAGATGCCTGTCTCTGGGTGCTCCTGAATATTCACAAAGAGGGAGATCAGCCTGTAGGGACTAATCTTGTCAAGAAGGAAAGAATGAATTAGTATACATTAGGGCTGGACCAGGATGAGTTGAATTTAACAACTTAGTAGCAAATCACTTAAAAATCTTCAAAAGTATGGCAATTGTATGAAATTGAGGATTTCAAAAAATTGATTTTGTAGGGATTTGCAGGTTGAATTTATACAAGGAAACCAAAGATTCTGAAAAGCACAGAGGGTTGAAGTCAAGTTTGGGAGAAAGATAATAGAGCAAAGAAATAGGGTCAGAATGATACATAGTCTTACGGTGGAAATAACATTTGGTTTGTTTAAAAAAAGGAGAGGATTTGGACAGAGAGGAAAAAGAATCATTAAGAGAAAAGATGGCTAAGTGGGAAGGAAAATACAGTAGTAGGTGTTCTCAAGATTAAAAACAAAACAAAACAAATCAAGCCAACAAAAAAACAAGAATGTAATTCAAGGTTCAGACCAAAAAAGATTAATGTGGTAGTGGCAATTATTTACTCCCCTCTCCCTATTCTACTTTTCGATACTCTCTTATAGCTTAGGCTTGGTGCCATGTGACAACTTTTGGCCACTGAAAATGATATGTGTCGCTCTGAGGATGAGGCAATTCAAAGACAGCAGCCTCCTCCATCCCTGAGTGGCCTGGGCAAGGAGCTGGGAGTCCATCCGTTCCAGATGGCATAACCACAAGATGGAGGAGGGCCACTTGACCCGCCCGACCTTAGCCGAGTGAGGAAGAAACTGCTACTGTGCCAAGCAAAGCCAAGAGAATGCGGGATGTACCGGTTAGAGTAGTGTAACTTAGCACATCCTGGCTAATGCAGGAATGTCCATTCGTTCAAGTTACGCGAAGCAGGGGGATGTATAAAAAGTAATAGAGAGACGAATAGGGTCAGTGGAGGGGCTCACAACTGCTGATCTTAGAGCCAGAGACAAACTGTTCAAGAGCCCACACACAATAGAATGCGGGACCCATTATGAAGCACTGTAATGCCATCAAACAGAAAAACAATGTAATTGAAAAATGTTCTAACAACACCATCTGTGAATCTTTTGATTTTACTTGAGTCAAAGCAGGCTTAATCACAGAGGAACCAAGACTCTGCTCAGGGGTCTGAAGTCCTTTAGTATGCTCTGGGAGGTTCTGGAGGCTGACATCATTGACTTTGCAATGAGCTCCTTGTATGTCAGAACTACAGCATTCTTGTGCCTTGCTCCAGATGTAGTCACTTGCATCCCCAGCAAATGGTCATAATTATTGTCCTTGTACATGGAATGAAAAAGGGAAATAAAGATATGTGGGGAGAGGGAAAGAGGGAGAGAGAGGGAGAGAGAGAGAGAAAGAGAGAGAGAGAGGGAGAGGGAGAGAGATTTCTTGGCATTACTAAGCAGATAGTTGGAAGACAGATGAGAAAGGAAAATGAGTATAAAGATACATGTGTGCATGAGAGATTAGCAAAAGTAATGAATTTAACTCAAGAGGGGGACCAGACAGTGAAGGTAAGCATCCTGTGCACCCTTTTGTAGCAAGGGGATTGCTTAGAGACGAGAATGGATGGGAGGAGTCCCTGGAGATACCTTTTTGGTTTTGAGAATTCCCTACCACTCCCCATGGGAAGTTGCCACTTCCCTAAATCAAACACCAGAGGGCAGTGTTGGCCCAGAACCTTCTAGTTGTTCCTTGCAGGATTCCAGTTGCTTGCGAGCGACAGCAAGCCTTTTCTGACCCGCCTAATTGCACAGCAAACTTTTGAAGGTGTGAAGTTCCAGTGGGTCCACCGGTTCCTTCCTTCGAAAGAGCCTTCTCTCAACACTGGCAGCTGTCACTATCAGATTACTAATGCAAATACTCGCTATTCATTGAACTTGATAAGCCTCTAATTAACTCAGAATTGCTTTTTATTGCTCCTGATTGCTTGAATTAATTCTCATAAAAGCTTTCTTGAATAAGTTAACAGTCAACTTAAGATTCATACACAAGACAGTATTAGAAAGCTATTTTATCTTCCTGGAATAATTGTAGCCAGCCCCGCCCCTTAAAACTGTCATGGAAGAATTTAACGTTTTGCACAGGATGATACACGGTTCAATGCTGAAGAAGTAAGTATACTATAGTATGTATATGAACTATAATGCTAAGAATAGAATATTCATACCTATGATTTATCCATGCCAGTTACTACGATTACTTTTATGTATTATGTCACTTTTCTCCCCACAATAAACTAACGAAGCAGGGACTGTTTTGAGGTAAGGAACTCGGAGCTTAAAGACATGGCGGAACACGCAATAACTGAGGTAGTGCCGCTTTTATCACAACCATTATCCCAGAGCACACACACGGCGGCTCCTACTACTACAGGGTAACACTTTAGGAACACTCCACATACATGACTTCCTTCATCACAATAGTCCCTGAAGCTACCCGGATCCCACTGATGGAGAAACTGATTCTAGAAAAGAGGAGTCTCTCAGCACCACACATCGAAGAACTTATTTTCCGTGTGTACTATCCCAAACAAATGAAATCTGATCTCTATGTTCTATCCTAGGGTCTTGAACTTGCATGATAAAGGGATACTTCCTCAAGATGCATTCTCTGAGATCTCCAAGAATACCTAGTGCAGACCCATTTGAAGTGATGTAAATAATATCTTTTCTATACCAACAAGTTATTTTGATATATTACTGCTTAAAAGAAGATTTCCCTAAATGCTAACACAGATCCGAAGATCATTATCAAAATAAACGCACAAAATGTAAGCTTTCTCTTAGAATCTGCAAGCCCTGAAAATATGAGTCCCCTTGGATGCATGGCTTTACCCGACACTCTATAGAATCTCTCCTCCTTGCCATTAGGAACCAGTTGACCCAAGTAAGGAGAGTGAGGATGGCTCTAATCTCATCTATGACTACTGCTCAAAATCATAGTTTGTTTCACTGGTGACCGCCCGTAGTTCAACTTCATCGGAGGGGCAGCCTACAGCTGCTCCCAGCCACGCTTCCTGTGCCATTGGCAACAATGTGGCTGTTGAGATGGCAGTCCGAATGAGACCCACCCTCTGTGCTCCAGGAGATAGACGTTTAATGCTTCAAAGTTGCTATATGCTGATTTTCAAAGCATTTCTTTAACCAAATAATCTGATTCTAAGTACAGAATTAAATCCAAAGCGTGAGCTGGCTGCCTAGGTCCTACCTGAGCAGTAACACCCAAAGACGTGTATTACAAGGTTAACATCTGTACTTTGGTCACCTTATGTGCCCAGAGATGGATTTTGGTTTCCAGCAATGGAAATGAACCACTGATTTCATTCTCAGCGGGCTGTCTTAAGATTACCATCTCAGTTTTGATAAAAGCAGATGTCAAATCAGTGAAGGCAGCGTAAGGATTTTAACATCCTGCCTTTTAAAATAGTTGCTTTCAGATGATTTCCAAGATCTGTCTCCATGGAAACTGGATAGGAAAGGCCACCACCGGCCGAGAGTAAGCAGTGTCCCCGGTGAGGTTGTCTGCAGGTTGGCGGGAGGGGAGGGGTGAGGCCCTGCGAGTCAGGGCAGCTAGTGCAGTGTTAAGTCCCCCAGGGAGTTTGACTAGGAAATGAACACGGGGGCAAGAAGTCGTTTGCTTGTTTGTGTGTGTGTGAGTGCTCGCTTATTGATTCAGATCTACTTTGAGCATCTTTCCTTTGGAATTAGCAGACGGAGAAAACTGATCTTGGGCTTTGCCCTGTAGCAAACAGGATAGTGTCATGTTTAGACTTGTTTTTAACTCCTTCATTTGAAAGGCATTGACTTGGGTTAGCCTTCTAATTTAAGGTTCCCCAAAAGGGAAACATTCCTTACTATTTGCAATGTCACAAACATTCAAGTATTCTAGAAATACATTTTAAAAACCACAATGGTTACATCTGAGCTTGTAGCAAGGAATGCCAGCTCGCCAAAAAATATGAAATCATTTGTTATCCTGGCAGTGTGAGGGCATAATAACTAGATATTTATAATCATTTCATTCTTGCTTTAACATTACTTTGAAATCCAACAAAGAAATGGAACACATCCATTAAAAAGTTTATTATATAAAAATTAGCAAGACAGGCATATGGAAACTATATTTAAATTGCAAAGTATATTTTCTCTCAATTTAGTAGTTAAGCATTGAGGTAACCAATAAGCTATTTAAAGCTATTTCCATAACACTAAAGTTAAGAATGCGTCCCCATATTTCCACATCAGCATTTAAATGGAAATCTATTTTTGAATATAATATCTTTACTCAATAGCGATATGGCAGATTATGTTCTGATTTATTAACCAGTTTTCTACATCCCCCTCATATTTCCTCGGGCCCCTTCACCCTCTTTCATTTAATCAGGTAGACAATTCTGTGGGATTGCCTAAGGGAGAGGTTGACAGCAGAAAATGGAGGGGAAAAGCAATCAATTTCAGATTCTTGAGTCTCAAAAGGCTAGCCCTAAGAGTGATTGAAAGGAACGGCAGATGGGGGGTGGGGGGGACATGACAGATAGGAGCCAGGATAGAGAGAAGCCAACGGGGGAAGCAGTGAGGACTCAGAGGTGGGTGGGTCCCACTGAAGGGAGTCTCTTGCCTAGTCCCAGCCCAAGTGTGACAGTTGCCCACTTGTTGCCTCTCGGCTCCAAATCCACCCTTTGGTGCCCTGCATGTGACCCGGGAATTTCTCCCTTGCCAGGATGGTGGGCTCTGTCGGTGGAGAGGGAGCCCTGGAGGGTCGCTGCAGGAGAGCGGTGCTTGACTCTCTGTCCCCAGTGATGCTCCCGCCTTGCCCCAGGCCTGCAGCGCGGAGTGGTCAGCAGCCGAGGGGAACCCCGAGTGGGGCTCACCCCCAGACAGCTTCACTGGCACCAGTCCTGCAGGCAGCTTCCCAGAAGGTTCCACGGAGCAGCGCCTACTAGGGGCAGCCTCCTCTGGTCCATAGAGGGCATTTCCCAGCCCAAGCTACATGTGCTGATTTCCAGCAAGTTCCCTGGGATTACAGCTTAGCATGGATGACTTGCCCTGATCCCCTGAGGGAAGACCTCCCTGGAAACTTCTCTAGCACAGCACCTCAGTGGGTTTCTCTGACCTTTCTGATGAGGTCTGGACCTTAGCGCAGGATGGGGTGTCCTCCTCTCTTTTGTTCCTTTCTTGGCTGCTCTGCTTCAGTCCTATAAATAGTGATTCCTCATCTGCTCTTCCTAGACTCTCTAGATAGTCGCTTCCCCTCCTTCTTAAGTAACACTGTGTTACTATTAATAATTTTTTTGAACAATTCCTTATATTAAATCTTCCCTGTTAAAATTACTGTGTGGTTTCTGTTTCCTAACTGGACTCTCACTGATAATGGACTAGGCTCCTGGAAGGTTCCAGAAGAAGGACCCATACAGATGGGTCTTGGGACTTGGTTTGACTGTGCCCTTGGAACCGAGCCCAGTGCTGGGTTTTGCCACAGGACACAGGACGCTGATAACCCATGACATGCGTGGCATCATAACTGATCAAGTATCACCATGATACAGAGGCAACTGAAGGAAACGCCCTGGGAACTTCTATGGCTGCTGCCCACAAAGCATGAAGACCACAAGGACTGTGCTGCGGGATGGATTCTTCAAAGTGCATCAGAGCACTTAGGGAAAAAATGACAAGCTTGGGTCCTTCAATTCTTGGCTCGCATCACAGTCTAAGACCCAGAAAGAGTCCATGGTAGCCCTGAAGGATCCTGTTATTTCTTACTGCCAAAGCACAGATAGAGCTGATAATCAAATATGAATTTAATTGGGTAGGTTGCTAAATTACAGTGTGAGTTGAATGCCTATTTGCCAAGTTTTTCATGTGAAAGAAAAAAAAATAGGATCCTAAAACTTGAAATAGGGACATTTTGTTGGCTCTAGATAAAACTGACAATCCTGAAACTCAAGTCACTCTGAATCATTATTGCCAGCAGAAGTTGCTTGTCACTCTGTGTCCGAGAAGACAAGCCGCCTTTTGCTTGAAAACTCTACACTAACCTCATCCGAGATAGATGAGGAGTGAGATCTTCAGAAGGAATGCTTATTCCTCATAAGACCCACAACAACAAGGGTCAAGTCCATTACCAGGGTCATATCGCAACATGATGCAGGGGAGCTGGTGCACACCAAACCCATAAGGAAATAGCTTACCTATAGAAAGAATTTCAAGTTTGTATCAGCAGCAACCCATGGAACACGTGTAGTAGATTCAAAGGGTTTTAGGTCAAGAAGGGTGAACTATAACACTAAATCAGGCTTAGTTCATTCATATGGGTGTTCTAACTAGAGAGTCCAGATTTAATGTATTTGGTCATGCAGCTGAAGGTAACTGCTTAATTGGTTGGTGCACTAGACAACTCAAACTCAATGGTGACCTTCGTTTAATGAGGATAAAATGCCAGAGCTACCCTGGCATGTGGAGGAGGGAATTCAAAGGCATGGGGCCCTGCCATTACCATGTGTGACCTACACACTCACTACCCAATTACAGCAAAAATACTCAGAAGCCAGCCCTGTCACTAAGGTATGGAGAAATACATTAGAGAGGGCAGCACCACCACCCTTAAGAATCTCTATGGCTGCTTTCCTTTGTAGGCCAGGTACAGCACTGAAAGTGCAGGATCCCAATGGGGCTGACGTGATCCCAAAAGAGCAGAGGCCAAGAGACAGCATTTAACCACCAGAGACAGTTGGCAGCATTTATAAGAAAGGGTGGGAAGGGGGCACTGTTAATGAGAATACTAGAGTATTCTTTAATCTAAATAACAGAAAAGAAACGCTAGGTCCTGGTAGACAAAACTCAGACCTGATTTGCCATTGCCACTGTGGAGAGTCACAGCCCCTCATACAATTTCTAGACCTAGGGAAATTTAAAGACCCAAAGCCCTTGGTCAGGGAGAAAGCTGGGGATCCTTTAGGAAGAGCCCAGAAACACTGATAGAAGTATACATTACAAAGTTTCCTCCAAGTCTTGCCCAAAGAGACCTACAGCCATTTATTAGAGTCTTACAATGCCACTGTCATACTCTAATCAGTGTGTAGTTTTGTTTGTTCATTTTGTTTGCTTGCTTTTGTGGATAGGATAAGTGGATTAGCCCAGTATGCCTACAGTGGGCCCAGCTGGTCCACTGACCTGGTGGCATTTCTCTTTGCTTCTTGAATGTATAATTGGAATTGCCACAACTGGCAACTGACAGCATCACAAGATTAGCTCTCTGGATCTAAGACTGAGTAAATGTTTATATGTTTTGCTCATTGATATGTCACAAGTGCATAGAACAGTGGCATCTAATAGTAGGCACCTAATAATTATACGTCAAATGAATGAATGAACAAACGAACTGCATAAGAAATGCAATCTTAGACTCCAAAATCCTAGTTACTTTCTCATTTGTATGCCTACACTTCATCTACAAAAATTTCTTAGTAACAATAAGACCTTGGTTAGCTCTGGTAAATGAACATTCAAGTTGCTTATCATCTGACAGATTTCTGTGAACAACTAATAACCATTTTCTAACAGTGATTGCTTCCCCAGTGCCTAAGAGTTTAGAAATAGGAAGTTTTAATAATCTTGGACCTTGCATTTTCATTTCTCTAAGAGGTCCTAGTTTTTTGGCTTGTGTTTGTTTTGCTTTTTTAAATTCATTGTCAAGTTAGCAAACACAGTGTAGTTCTGGCTTCAGGAATAGATTCCTGTGATTCATCACTTACAGACAACACCCAGTGCTCATCCCAACAAGCGCCTTCCTCAGTGCCCATTGCCTATTTTCCCCACTCCCCCAAGCCCCCACCCCCATCAATCCTCAGTTTGTTCTCTGTTTTTAAGAGTGTCTTATGGTTTGCCTTCCTCTCTATTTGTATCTTATTTTTCCTTCCCTTCCCCTACGGTCATCTGTTAAGTTTCTCAAATTCCACATATGAGTGAAATCATACGATATTTGTCTTTCTCTGACTTATTTCGTTTAGCATGATACCCTCCAGTTCCATCCACGATGCTGCAAATGGCAAAATTTCATTCTTTTGCACCACTGCATAGAATTCCATTGTGTATATATACCACATCTTCTTTATCCGTCCATCAGTTGTTGGACATCTGGGCTCTTTCCATAATTTGCCTATTGTTGACAGTGCTGCTATAAATATTGGGCTGCATGTGCCCCTTTGAATCAGAACTCCTGTATCCTTTGGATAAATTCCTAGTAGTGGTATTTGTGGGTCATAGGGTAGTTTTATTTTTAATTTTTCGAGGAACCTCCATACTGTTTTCCAGTTTGCATTCCCACCAACAGTGCAAGAGGGTTCCCCTTCTAAACAATCTTCACCAACATCTGTTGTTTCCTGAGTTGTTAACTTTAGGCACTCTGACTGGTGTGAGGTGGTATTTCACTGATTTTGGTTTGTATTTTCCCTGGTCGTGAGCGATGTTGAGCATATTCTCATGTGTCTGTTGGCCGTCTGGATACCTTCTTTGGAAAAGGCTCGGTTCATGTCTTCTACCCATTTCTTCACTAGATTATTTGTTTTTTGGGTGTTGAGTTTCCTAAGTTCTTTATAGATTTTGGATACTAACCCTTTTTCCGATAAGTCATTTGCAAATATCTTCTCCCATTCTATCAGCTGCCTTTTAGTTTTGTTGATTGTTTCCTTTGCTATATGGAAACCTTTTATCTTGATGACGTCCCAATAGTTCATTTTTGCTTTTATTCCCCTTGCCTTTGGAGACATGTCAAGTAAGAAGTTGCAACAGCCCAGGTCAGGGAAATTGCTGTGTGTATTCTCCTGTAGGATTTTGATGATTTCCTGTCTCACATTTAGTCTTTCATCTATTTTGAGTTTATTTTTGTGTATGATATAAAAAAGTGGTCCAATTTCATTCTTCTGCATATTAGTGTCCAATTCTCCCAGCACCATTTGCTTAAGAGACTGTCGTTTTTTCACTGGGTACTCTTCCCTGCTTTGTCAGAGATTAGTTGGGCATATATTTCTGGGTCCTTTTCTGAGTTCTCTATTCTATTCCATTGGTCTATGTGTCCATTTTTGTGCCAATACCATACTGTCTTGGTGATTATAGCTTTGTAGTAGAGGCTAAAATCCAGGATTCTGATGCCTTCAGCTTTGGTTTTCTTTTATAACATTATTTTGGCTATCTGGAGTCTTTGGTGGTTCCAAACAAATTTTAGGATTGTTCAGAGCACGTGGGTGGCTCAGTCAGTTAAGCATCTCACTTCAGCTCATGTCATGATCTCACAGTCCGTGGGTTTGAGAACCACATCAGGCTCTGTGCTCAGGACCTGGAACCTGCTTTAGAGACTGTGTCTTCCTCTGTCTCTCTGCCTCTTTCCCTGCTGTGCGCTCGCTTGCTCTGTCTCTCTCTCTCTCAAAAATAAACTTAAAAAAAATGTAATGTTTTAAAAAATTAGGATTGTTTGTTCTACCTCTGTAAAGAATTTTGGTGCTATTTTGACTGAGACTGTATTAAATGTGTAAATCGCTTTGGCTAGTATCAACATTTTAGCAATATTTGTTCTTTTGATCCAGGAGCATGGAATGTTTTTCCATGTCTTTGTGTCTTCAATTATTTTCATAAGCTTCCTATAGTTTTCAGCATATAGATCATTTAGCTCTTTGGTTAGGTTAATTCCTAGGTATATTATGGTTCTTGGTGCAATTGTAAATGAGATTTGAATCCTTGATATCTCTTTCTGTTGCTTCATCATTGGTGTATAGAAATGCAACTGATCTCTGTACATTGATCTTATATCCTGCAACTTTGCTGACATGTATCAGCTCTAGCAGTTTTTTGGTGGAGTCTATCAGGTTTTCTATGTAGAGTATCATGTCATCTATGAAAGATTTAATTTTGACTTCTTTTCTGCCAGTTTGGATGCCTTTTATTTCATTTTGTGGTCTGGTGGCTGATGCTAGGACTTCCAACACCATTTTAAACAACAGTGGTGAGAGTGGACATCTCTGTTGTGATCCTAATCTCAGGGGGAAAGCTCTCCGTTTTTCCCCATTGATGATGATATTAGCTGTAGGCCTTTCATGTATGGCTTTTATGATGGTAAGGTTTGTTCTTTCTATGCCAACTTTCTCGAGGGTTTTTATTTTAAAAGGATGCTGTATTTTGTCAAATGCTTTTTCTGCATCTATTGACAGGATCATATGGTTCTTATTCTTTCTTCAATTAATGTGATGTATCACACTGATTGATTTGTGAATAGTGAACAAGCCCTGCAGCCCAGGAATGTATCCCACTTCATTGTGGTGAATTATTCTTTTACTATATTGTTGAATTCAATTTGCTAATACTTGTTGAGAATTTTTGCATCCATGTTCATCAGGGCTATTGGCCTATACTTCTCCTCTTTAGTGGGGTCTTTGTCTGGTTTGAGAATTAAGGTAATGCTGGCCTCACAGAATGAGTCTGGAAGCTTTCCTTCTGTTTCTATTTTTTAGAACAGCTTGAGAAGAATAGGTATTAACTCTGACTTAAATGTCTGGTAGAATTACTCTGGGAAGCCATCTGGCCCAGGGTTCTTATTTGTTGGGAGATATTTGATAACTGATTCAATTTCTTCACTAGTTACGGAAGAAATTTTCTATTTCTTCCCGTTTGAATTTTGGTAGAGTGTGAATGTCTAGGAATTTGTCTATTTCTTCCAGATTTTCCAGTGTTGGCATATAATTTTTTCATTTTCTAATATTTGATTGTATTTCTGTGTTGTTAGTTGTGATCTCTTTCATTCATGGTTTTATCTATTGGGTCCTCTCTCTTTTCTTTTTGAGAAGTCTGGCAAGGGGCTTATCAATTCTGTTTATTCTTTCAAAAAACCAGCTTTTAGATTCATTTCATTGATCTGTTCTACTGTTTTATTTTTTGGATTCTATATTCTTTATTTCTACTCTAATCTTATTTCTCTTCTTCTCCTGGCTTTAGGCTTTCTTTGCTGCTGCCTTTCTAATTCCTTTAGGTCTGAGTTTAGATTATGTGTTTGGGACCTTTCTTTGCTTCTTGAGATAGGCCTGAACTTCAATGTATTTTCTTCTTAGGACTGCCTTTGCTGTGTCCCAAAGGGTTTGGACTGTCATGTTTTCATTTTTATTTGTCTCCATATATTTTTAAATTTCTTCTTTAATTTCCTGGTTGACCCATTCATTCTTTCATAGGATGTTTTTTTAACATCCTCCATGTATTTGGGGGCTTTCCAAACTTTTTCTTGTTGTTGATTTCAAGTTTAGTAGCGTTGTGATCTGAAAATATGCATGGTATGATCTCAGTCCTTTTATATTTGTTGTGGGCCATTTTGTGACCCAGTATGTGATCTATTTTGGAGAATGTTCCATGAGCACTTGAGAAGAATATGTATTCTGCTGATTTTGGATGAAAAGTTCTGAATATAACTGTTAAGTCCATCTGGTCCAATGCGTCATTCAGAGCCGTTGTTTCCTTATTGATTTTCTGCCTAGATGATCTGTACATTGCTGTAAATGGAATATTAAAGTCCCCTACAATCAGGGTATTACTATCTATACATTTTTTATGTTTGTGAGTAGTTAATTTATATATTTTGGTGTTACCCACTGAAGGCATAAACATTTATAATTGTTAGCTATCTTTTAACTGTTAGTTATTTTTGATGGATTGACCCCTCAGTTATGATATAATGCTCTTCTTCATCACTTGTTACATTTTTTGTTTTAAAATCTAGTTTGTCTGATGTAAGTATGGCCACTCTGGCTTTCTTCTGACATCCAGTAGCATGATAGATGGTTCTTCATCCCCTCACTTTCAATCTGCAGGTGTCCTCAGTTCTAAAATCAGTCTCTTGTAGGCAGCATATAGATGGATCTTTTTTTTAAATCCATTCTGATATCCTATGTCTTTTGATTGGAGCATTTCATCCATTTACATGCAGAGTGATTATTGAAAAATATGAATTTAGTGTCATTGTGCTTTCTGTAGGTTTCACGCTTGTGGTGATGTCTCTGGTCCTCTGTAGTTTTTGCTGCTTTTCACTCACAGAGTCCCCCCTTAGGATCTCTCTTAGTGGTCATGAAGTCCTTTAGTTTTTGTCTGGGAAGGCCTTTACTTTCCTTCTCTTCTGAATGACATCCTTGCTAGATAAGGGATTCTTGACTGCATATTTTTCCTATTCAGTATATTGAATATTTCCTGCCACTCCCTTCTTGCCTGACAAGTTTCAGTGGACTGGTCTGCTACTACCGTTCTGTGTCTACTCTTGTCGATTAAGGCCCATTTTTCCCTAGCTACTTTCAAAATTCTCTCTCTATCTTTGTATTTTGCCAGTTTCACTATGATATGCCACAGTGTTGCCCTGTTTTGATTGATTTTAAAGGGAGTTCTCTGCCTCTTGGACTTGGATGCCTGTTTCCTTCCCCAGAAGGAAAGATTAGGGAAGTTCTCAGTTATAATTTGTTCAAATAACCCCCCTGCCCCTTTCTCTCTCTTCTTCTTTTCCTTCTGGAACTTCTAAAATACGGATATTATTTCATTTTATTGAATCACTTACGTCTCTAATTCTCCCCTCATGGTCTAGTAATTTCCTTTCCCTCTTTTTCTTAGCTTCATCATTTTCCATAATTTTATCTTCTATTTCACCTGTTCTCCCCTCTGCTCCTTCCATCCTCACTGTCACTGCATCTAGTTAATTTTGCATTTCATTCTTAATTCATCTTGATGATTTCTTAGGTCTTTGATCTCTGCAGCAATAGAGTCTCTGCATCTTCTGTGCTTTTTTCAAGCCTGGCTATTAGTCTTATGACTGCTATTCTAAATTCTGGTTCAGATATATTGTTTATACCTGTTTTGAGCAATTCTCTGGCTGTAATTTTTCCCTGGAATTTCTTTTGAGGAGAATTCTTCTGTTTCATCATTTTGGATAGGTTTCTGTCTTTTATGTGTTTTAATAGCTTGCTGTGTGTCCTGCACCTGTGAGAACTACTATATTAAAAGGGGTCATACACTGTCCAGGGCCTGGCACTTCCGGACGTGGTTTAGGAGTGTGTTGGGTGCTCTCTGTTGCTGCATATTTGGCTGCTCTATCCCATTGGTCAGTCCTCTACAAAGCACCTCTTTACTCGTAGTGGTGGACTGTTTGTACCTTCCAGCAGGTGTGCTTTGATTTGTTCATTGAAGTAACTCTTGAAAAAAAGGAAAGGGCAGGGGACCCAATCCTGTACAAAGAAAAAAAATGAAAGGAGAGAAAAAAAAAAAAGACCAAGCAGAGAATCAAAGAAGTTATAAGGCTTAATCCAGAGAGAAAGAAAGGAAAATAAAGAAGGCGAGAAGATACAGAAAAGGTGTACAGTGAAAAACTAAAAAAGCCAGATTAAACAAAGAAAGCAGTGAAAGAAAGAAATACATATATGATACATATATACAGTAAGAACTGACCAAAAATCAAATCAGAAACTATAGCCTGATTCCAAAGAAAAAAAAGAAGAGGGTAGAAATAAAAAGAATAGAAAAGAGAGAGAGAGAGAGAAAGAGAGCCACAGACTAACATACAAAGCCTCAGACAGTTGTCTGTTGGTGCCCAGGGCCAGGGCTGGCTGGCCTGGAGGAGCTGAGGCCCTCTGGCTTGCTCAGTGTGCATCTCACTCCGGTAGATAAGCCGTCACCAGGCACGGAGGGGCGGGGTTGGGTCTAAGAGAGTCCCGCCACCACTGGGTCTGCTGAGCTGTTCCCGGAAGCCCCACCATGTTGGTGAGGGGAAGAAAAATGGCGACAGCCCAGTGTCTCCTCCCCACTGGGGTCTCAAACCACACTGTTCAGGCAGCCCTCACAGAGTAGTGCGGTGGGCAGTTTGCCCTGCTCCACAGTCTCCCTCACTTCCTAGGTGCTCAGCTGGGATTTAAAACCCAATGTCTTAAAGGATCTTGCACCAGGGCGCCTGGGTGGCTCAGTTGGTTGAGCGTCTGGCTATGGCTCAGGTCATGATCTCACAGTTTGTGGGTTCGAGCCCCGCATGGGCTCTGTGCTGACAGCTAGCTCAGAGCCTTCCCAAAAATAAATTTAGGAAAAAAAAAAAAAAGGATCTCCCACCACACAGACCTGGTTCTGAAGCAGCACCAATCTGTCCTGCAGATAATGGGCCTTAGACTGGCACCTGCAGGATCTTTTGTCCTTGGGGGCAGGCAGTGTACCTCTTCTCACAGTACTTAAGGGAGGGGGCTGTTTTTGCCCAGGGTGCCCCTGATCACTACTGGCTCCCCTCCCCTCCAGGCACAAACATACTGCAGTGGCTTCAGTCTGGTGAAAGTCATGCACTTTTGAAAACTCTAACTTCAGCTCCTAAGGCTGCCTGAAAAGTAGAAACTGGCATTCTCCATATTTTTCGTTCCCCAGTCCATGGCCCAGAGAGATTTTTCTCTTGTCCTAACACAAAACTATAATCCACAACTTCTCTTTCTCTTCTCTCTCTTCACAGAAGGAGATTCCCTCCCCCCTGCGCCCACACTGTTTCATCTCCCCCAGTTTGCATACATACACCTCTGTCCCACCAAGCTGTTTCCCTCCATCAGTGGAGATTTTTCTGTCACTCCGGAGACAGACTTGCTGGGTATTCCAAGTGTTCTGACCTCAGTGCTGCTGTGTGTGAGGTTCCCCTACTTCTCCACCATCTTAGCTCCTCAAGAGGTCCTAGTTTTAACCCAGTATGTTCAGGATTTCTCAGTGGGCACTAGATTTTCTTTCCTGGAGTGAGGCTATTCAAAACCCAGCCCTGTCCCCACTTTTACCCCCACAATGAAGGGCCATTTGTGTTGAAATTTATTTTTGGTGGGACACAGACAAAGGAGTAGGTTATGAATCATGGGGGAAGTCTGCGATATTTGCTTTTTCTTTTTCTCCCTACAACCTTTCCAGCTGTAGCTCTGCTGCCAAGCCAAAGTGTTCCCAAATATATGCAGTTGGAGATAATAAAAATGAGCATTCATTCCATTTTAAAGTTTCACAAAGTAGTTCTTCAATTGCTGGGAGCCCCACCGGCCTTGCTGGATGACACGGTCACAGGTCACAGTAAGGAAATGGCAGATGTTGCACGGCTCCTGCCATGAGAGGCAGAACTGGTATCTCCTTCTGCTACGACTGCTCATGTGAAATTAAGCCTGTTGCTATTAATTAGGCCTCACAATGTTCCAAATCAGGCCGATATTCCCCACACAGTTACCCCGTAAGAAAAGGCATATTCCTGCCCCTGCATAAGGGATTTTAGATCAAAGTGCTACAGATGTTTGCCAAAAGGCTCTTCTAATGAACCCTGCAAACCCAAAACATAAGGGGGGCTGAGAACACAAGAGTTGCAATTAACTCTGGCCTGGAGAAAAAGAGCCTAACTTAGAGATAAGAAACAGACAAGGACCAGACATCAGTTGCTGCATATATTTTTGCTATTGAAGTCCGAATACTCTCCCTTGTACTGACTTCAGCTATGAGGATGGATAAGAAACTAGAAACCCAGGTGTAAGGTCAACACCCACAGGGCCCCCATTATGCTTACATCAAGGAAAGGGCTTTCTCTGGCAACTTGTTAACAAGCATTCTTTCTCTTGTGGTTTATGAGCTAGATAAAATATCTCCCAGCCTACCTATATACAATTTAACCTATGTTTTAGTTTTAGCATTACTAACTTAAATAATATGTATATTATCCTGTTTTTTTTACTAAAAAACATCTTGTTATTCTCTTAATTGTAAAATTTACCTTACTGTAAGTAAGGTAACATGATTTAGTTATAACATGTTAATTAAAACCAAAGTCATAATTATTGGCCAAAACCCAACCCGTACAAAATAAGATAGGTTTGTTACTTTCTTTACCTTGGGGACTGATGCCAAGAATAAATTGGGATGAGTCTACAAAAATACTTCTGTGAAACTTGTCTCTGTACACCTTTGATGATTGAAACACCTTATCACTAAGAGTTAAAAACTGTAAACAATTTCTATTTTCTGATGTCATGTTATTGCTTAATCAATAAAAAAGGGCACCAAAGCAGCCTGAACAGAGATGCCTGCCTGGTGACCAAGAAAGAAACGTGCAGCTCTCTTATCTCTCTCTCTCGCCGACACCATCCATCCTTCAGGGGACCCTGGCCCTGCTGGAGCTGGACTCCGGCATTCAATGACAATAGCATCAAACTTCTACTTAAGATGAAAAGGAAATAAAAAGCTAGCATACTGACCTGTGTGATGTAGATGATTTTGTGCAGCTGAATTAAGATCTGCTGAATAGGATCGCTGATCTGTCGTACTTTCCTCTGGGACACCGCAATCCCTGCAGAGGCTGTGGATGATAAATTCTGCAGTTAGTCAAGATCCTGGTTTTCTCTTTCAAAAGCGATATTAGTAGAAAATGGGGTAAAATTCTGAAAACTAATTAAGCTCAAATTTTTATCCTACCAATGAGGTAATATTCAGAGACCCTGTAACACTTCCATATTTTACAATATAGTATGCACTTCCTCCTTTTACTTACACGACTCCTCAGTAATATAACAATGTTGCCTTTTACAACAATTAAAATACTCCTGGAAAGTTTGCCTGTGATTACATCAGGCTGCCACCAGGAGTCAGTAGTGCTTTGGATACTGTGGCCTTTGAAAAGCTGGGCTTCAGATATGTGCAGTTAACAGACTATCAGGCTTTTACATTTTGAAGTCATTATGCCTTTAATATCATATTTGAAAACTAATTTTATGAAAACTACTAACACAAACTCTGAATAGGTAATCTTACAGAGGGAAAAAAAAAATATATATGATTTGCAATAATCGAGGGTTTAAAAGTCACTTTTTAACCCTTGATTATTATAAATTATAACTTTTGTCTGGGTTTTTCTCCAGCTCTAAATAAGACACTTTTGTAACTTCTCCTGCATTCGCATCATACTGCCACTCCACTTTCACAGTTTGAGGCTAGCTTGGTGTCAAACTCCATATGAGTGGTTTCCCCACCTACATATATCATAGACATAAGTAGTCCAATCTTAACTTTAAAACTCTTTAAAGAAATGGCTTTAACCTCTAATCTGGCCACAGGACTATCTCTGTCCCCTCAGATCCACATTGGAGAAAGAGAAAAACCGAAGAAGGATTTCAGATATGTGGACGTATAGTATCCTCTCCACCTCCCCCAGGTTCCTCCTGCTCTTGCCCTTCCCCCCTCTGACCTATAGCATGCTTGCTCCAATATACTCTTGCCAATTACCCCTTTTAAAAGAAAAGCTCCAAAGTCCCTCTTCTCTCCATCCGACCTTGAGCCTATACGAAATTAAATGTAAATATAATCATTGCTTTAGCAACAGCTAAAGCTCTGAAAAATTGAGTCTTAAATAGATGCTTTCTGAGAAAGCCTGTGTATTTTACCATAAAATTGTTTTCAAAACATTTACAGAGAAAATTTAATGTCGCTAAAAGATTCAACCTATTTTATTATAAGCATGTGAAAATTTATATTTAGACACAAACACAAAAAACAAAATAAACATAATATTTAAAGAAATATTTCTTTACAGGCATTTTTACGGAGTTAGCTGAGAAATTCATATAAAACATAACTTAGTTGTAGTTTATCTGCATTTAATACCTTGGTTAAGTGTTTGAAATTTAAAGGACCTATTTCCCCTAGGCACTGGGTCTAACTCCTATAAATCATCAATTACTTGACCATTAAGATGAGGTTTAGTAAACTACCCTTAGTGTAAAAGTGTGAAGCTAGGTCAAAAAGGTAGCTCTGAAATAGAAAACACAAGGCTTAGAGGTATCTGCTCCAGCCTGCAGAGATAGCCAAGTTTCCATATGTCCTATCATTTTCCACAGTGGTCTTTCCTGTAGAAATGATTCTTACAACATAACTATTTGTTTTTCTAGACCGATACTGAAAAGTACAGACTATATGATGTGGACAAGATGAGAGTGTTATGGGAACATTAATTTCACATTTTCTGAAATTGGAGGGTTTGATTTTGTTTTGATCATCTACGTGTTGACTCCTTTATGTTACTGGCATGTGGATATATTTCACGAGTTAAAATCTCACAGCATGGCAGAGAGTTCTTAGACTGGGATGACAGTTTGAGTGGGGTATCGCACGGGTTTGACTCTACCTTGCCACAAGAATGTGCTCATCTGTGGCCCTAAATACAAAAACAAAGATAGTTAGCTAGAAGCCTGTCTTCTGAACTACTCAATTATGCAATGTAACTTACAATTTTCTTAAGACCCTTTGACCACTACTCCCTACAACCCACTAAATCTCTGACTTTTAAAATAGTTTAGGTTTATTCACCAAAAAAATAAACTTAAAGATTACACATGCCCAATGTAAAGCAAGTAAAATAAACATAAAAACAACCTAGGCATGACAGAAAAGGCTTGAGGCTCCCTGGACGCACCACCCTTCAGCGCCTTCCCAGAGGTAACCTCTGATATCCGCCTCCAGTTACTTTTCTAGCCACTTATATACATAACTGTGTACTTTCAGAACAGTATTATTCAATGGTGATTGAGCCCTGAAAACAGGTTCATGGGTCATGACCAGCATTTTGGTATATGGAATGGAACGAGATGGAATGAAATGGAGCAGAATAGAATAATCTCAGAGTGCACTGAATATAGTAGGTCCACTTAGTTGTGTTATAACACGTGTACCGTGTTGAGGTTCATTTATTCCCAAAGGAGTTTGAAAGCTACTATCGCAGAAAATCTATAGTATTACCAAATGTTTTCTTTCTTTCATTTTAAATAAATGATGACACCTCATAAGGCTATGCTACACTTTTTTTTCTGCATGACTCTATCTGTCATGGAGATTCTTTTTTACCAACACACACGGTTCTAGCCCATTCTTTATAACCACTATTATATAGTATGATGTCAGAGTCCAACTGCAGCAGGTCCAGAGTTCCCTGAAGGATGGATGGTGTCAGCAAAAGGGAGTAAGAGAGCTTCAGCTTCTTTCTGCTCACCAGGCAGGCATCTCTGCACTGACTCTGACCAGAGAGTCAGCCTTTTTAATTAAACAAGTATATGGGGTACAAAATAGAGGTGGCAATTGCCTTAGACAATGATTTCTGATGACAAATTCTTTGTCATTGTAGAAATTTCCCAGAACATAGATTGATAGAAGACCCATGCATAATCTTTATCAATAGTGATTGAAGTAGGTGACTAGATGCTTATCACATGGGGAAGGAAGGGATCTTTAGCATTCAAATACAAGGCAATGTTTTTAGTATAGCGAAGGCAAGAGATAGTTCTTTTGTGAGCAGGGGTCAATAGCCTGTTTTCAAGGGGAAGAAAAACAGGTTTTCTCAGAAAATGTAATGCTCTTATTATCACAAAAGAAGAAACTCCTATAACAAGTTTTTTCATAAGGTACAATTCACATATTTCTAGCGTAAGAAGGCAAGTCCCTCCTGTATCAGTCGGTCAGGCGCGTTGGGGGTCGGTGCTCAAGCAGAGATTGAGTGGGGGTGGAGTGGGGGTGGAAGGCGCCATCTGACGGTGGGAGGCCTTGCGAACCCGCCTGACTTCAGAAATGGCTCCCGGCAGCACAACACGTCCTGCAGACATCATCATTACTTAGCCACTTCTGTCTTGAAGGGGACTTAATTGGCTTTCAGTGTCTCATGATTATAAATGATGCGGCAGTGAGCATGC
Source organism: Suricata suricatta (assembly GCF_006229205.1). Taxonomy (NCBI): domain Eukaryota; kingdom Metazoa; phylum Chordata; class Mammalia; order Carnivora; family Herpestidae; genus Suricata; species Suricata suricatta. The sequence continues at coordinate 139,883,299 of NC_043704.1, forward strand.
ATGGGCATGAGTACATTGTGCAGAAGTGCAAAAGGTCTTTGAGGGTAGACAGATAAGGAAAAGTCAAATAGCTTTGGCCCTTGGATGGACATATTTCTTATTTTACCAAATACGTATTTAAGTAGTTGAACCAATTTTCACATTGGCCAGAAGAGAAGCCATTTTTCTGCACCTTAATCAGCACTATATATTATCAAACTTTACAATTTTGCCAATTTGCCTTTGTTTTATTTCATGTTTATCTAAATGTCAGTGAGGCTCTTGCACTTCTTTGGCGAAGTTCCTGTTTGTGACCTATCTTCTTTTTCTTATTGATTTGTAAATGCTCTTTATAGAGACTGAATACTAATCCTTTTATTGTACTTTGTATGTTAAGAGTATTTTTATCTGACCTGTTACTTCTTTACACCCTTATCGCCTAGACTAAAGGTAAGTTTTAGTCTTAGGTACCACGAGAACAGTGTCTCAGACACCTGCTGTTCTGTACAGTGGCAAGATTTACTCAACTACATCAGCTAATCCTGGGTATGAGAACCAATTATTTCTCCATTTCTACCTGATGAAATCCTCACAAGTTTTTATTTTGGTGTAAGTTTTCCTTACACCAAAATATATTTTAGCCCTTAATACTTTTAGGAGAACAAAATGATAAAAATGCAAATAGATAGTGTTTTAAAAAATTGTTATTGGGGCGCCTGGGTGGCTCAGTCGGTTAAGCGTCTGGCTTCGGCTCAGGTCTGTTCACAGCTAGCTCAGAGCCTGTATCTCCCTCTCTCTCTGACCCTTCCCTGCTCATGCTGTCTCGCTCTGCCTCTCAAAAATAAATAAAGAACATAAAAAATTTGTTATCTAAATATTAATAACTATCAAGTTTGTGGCAAATGTTAGTCATATCATTTTGAATTTTTAAAGCATTCTTTCTCCTCTTTCAGATTAGCACACTAAAAATACTATGCTTCCTGGGGCGCCTGGGTGGCTCAGCCGGTTAAGCATCTGAGTTTGGCTCAGGTCATGATCTTGCAGTCTGTGGGTTTGAGCCCCAGGTCAGGCTCTGTGCTGACAGCTCAGAGCCTGGAGCCTGCTTCCTGGATTATGTTTCCCTCTTTCTCTATCCCTCTTCTGCTCACGCCCATTTTCTCTCTCAAAAATAAGCATTAAAAAAGTTTAAAAATACTATGTTTCCTAACTATTCACAAAAAAAGCAACACATATTTATGTTGATAATTTTGTCCTGAGTATTTTATTCAAATAATTTTCTCCTAAAAAATATCACAGAAGCTGATCGTGTTTCAATGTTAGTCATACTTAATATGCCTGGGAGTCACATCCGTACGGCTCCTAATGCCAAAGACAGATAATATTTGGTACCATTAAAATTTAAACAAAATCAAACTTTAAAATTGAAGTCTCTTTGTTTCTCAAAAATGAATAAATGTTAAAAAAATTCCAATTTTAATTTCCTTTTACAGTTTTATTATAATAGTGAATTTAGTGTTTGAAAACTTTAAAATTCCTTATAAAAGGTAATTAAAGGTATCAGAAAAATTTGAAAGTTATTGAATTTGCTACCTTACTTGTACCCTAAATAGCAACGTGCCTTCCCTCAGGGGTGGGGAGTAGGAGGACCTGGAGGAAGAGCAGTGCTTTTTCAGCATGAACTTGGGCCAGACCCTGGGAAGTGTTTCACATATGCAGTTTCATCTAATCCTTGAAACCTTCTGGGGGGTAGTTCTTACCCCATTCTGCAGATAAGGAGAGTAAGATTAAGGAAACTATCTGATAAGTCACAGAGCAAGTGGGGGCTGGGGCCTGGAGTGAGCCGGACCCTACAACACCACACTGACTCAGTCTACACAGGAGCGGAGGGGCTTCCGACCCTCTTTCTGACTCAGCACCAGGCTACTTCTTCTGGTTCCGTCAGCTATAAAATTATTATTTAGGCTCCTTCCCAGGCCTTGAGGACTATTTCTCTTCTTAAAAAGAGTCACTATTTTTAACATGATGTCCTACCTAGACCTTTGAACATTTAATTGATTAAATATTTTCAGAAAGCCTATATGTGCAACAGACTGGAGGTATTAGGTCCTTGTGGTCTCTGCCGTGACTCTATCTGCTTTTTTTTTTTTTTTTTTAATCTCATGGCACATTATAACGGCCAAGTTCGGGGCCCTTGCTTGGTGTTTGGAGACTTGATTTATGCTATATACCTCCAGCCTATTGAAAAGACAATTCACAGCACAAGCCCTGAAACTGTTAATTACTAGAAATTGAACAAAAGATGGACTACACTGTATCCTTCAAGTTAGCCAAGACATGGCAAACCGTCCTATTTTTCTGAACTCTCTCTGCTAAGAGTCAGGAATTTTCAAACAACTGGAGAAGAGGCCATTTTGGGGAGGAGCTCCCTGAAGAAGTAAAGACTATTTCTGCTTTATGAATGGGACCAAAACATACATCAGCTTCTCCGTGTTTGACCAAATGCTCTGTTGACAGACAATGCGACCTTTTAAGTTTTAGTATGGTGAACAGATATGCTCGTACTTCTTTCTTTAACCTTTGCAAAATGAAACAAAGTAGCTGACCTGTAGTCTAAATCTACAAATGCTGGAGAATCTACCCCTACGGTCAGCAGTGTAGAAGGTACCAGAAGTTCAACAGAGGATATTGCACTCACAAAGGCTACATGAAAGGTTCACCCAGAACAACAGGACAGGAGATTGAGAGCTGATGCAGAAGTCTCATTTGAGAAGACCACGGAGAATGAGTAGGCACGCAATAAGCACAGGACGTGGATTTGGTGTGAGGGAAGGGATACTTCCGAGTAGAGGAAACAGTTTCAGCAAAGGACAGGAGTCAGCTGAGGGAGGGCCACACCTGGAGAGCAGCGAGGTGTCCAGTCTATCTGGTGTGCAGCATAATAAAAGCCATAGTAGGGAGTACAGCTAAAGAGGTAGCAAGGGACTGCATATGATGATAAGGACACATAAAGGAGATGTGTTTCAGAAAAGGTGATTTCACGAGAAGGATCCCAGGGCGGAAGTCCGAAGGCCTGGCTTGGAGTAGCAATGTGGTGACCATCTGCCTGTGGGGAGCAGGAGCCAAGGACGCTGCTGAAGCATAGGTTGCAGTCACTGAATGACATCCCATGGAACATGAGGCAGAAGTGAGGGAGAAGGTGATGAGGAGCGGGCTTGGGCATGGAATCCTTCCCAACACAGACCGACAGTCCACAAGCAGGCAGAAATTAGGAAGAGACTTGACAGTCTGGACCCAGTCATCCCCCTCCCTCAGCCACCCTGCCCCACCTCCTCCCACTTCCCCCTGTGGAACTTCCTACAGGACGGCAGGAAGCTGCATCAAAGTCTCGTACCTTTCACCCTCTGGGTATTCAGGCTTCTTTCACCCCCTTTCATTTTAATCTTTAGAAAGAAGCTGCTTAAAGGTCAGAGAAGCAAGGCTGTTTTGAAGCCCTTCCCTCTAGACTTCTGGCTTAGGGCCAGCTGGGTGGCTCAGTCAGTTAAGTGTCTGACTCTTGATTTCGGCTCAGGTCATGATCTCATGGTTCACGAGATAGAGTCCCATATTGGGCTTTGCACTGATGGTGTGGACCCTGCTTGGGATTCTCTGTCTCCCTCTGTGTCCCCCTCTCCCTTCCCCTCTGTCTCTGTCTCTTTTTCTAAGACTAAATAAATAAACATTAAAAAAATAATTGTGGCTTAATCACCTTTACAATAAGCATCTCACATCTTGTTCAGGTAATTTGTGCATCTGTGAAGATTATTTTTCCCACTTCCAAACTTGCTATCTCTTCAGTTACTTTTTCAAACTATAAAATATAATCTCAGAGTTTTGAAGTCAAAGTTCCTAGAAGTGACTACAGAAAACACAGGGAGAATACACTGTGTGGAGAATTCACTGCTACCTTATTTCCCACACTTACTCTTGACTTCATGAGCCTCTGGTCATCAAGCAGCAGAGTGTGAGGCTAACATTGCCCAAGATGGGGCAGCGGAGAAGAAGTAGGCACGGGGAGGGTACATTTCTGGGCTTTAGAAAGCAATAGTCTAAGTAGAAGGCAGAGAGATTCAAAAGAATTGTTGCTGAGCAAACTTTCCTTCCCAATCCCACCTCAACATAAGACAAAGCTTCTCTGAGCAGAGAGCACAGAAAGACTAGAAGAAAAGAATTCTCAGAAGAGACTCAAATCCCATCTCACTAGGCAGTCTGGGTGGTGGCAGGAGGAGGGGAGGGTTGGATGAGGGAGCTCTCTTCAAGTTGGGGGTTCAAGTGTGATAGGGCTGGGGCTCAGTTCCCAGGGGGACCTCCGAGACCCCGAGGCCTGAAATGTTCCCTGCGCCACAGCAAGGGGCGGGTTGGGGCAGGAGAGATAGTTCCCTGGGTGACAGAGGCAAAGAGGCCTGGCTGAGTTTCCAAGTCTCTAGGCCCCGAGAGGTGGGGAAGAATGGGCTGACCCTTGCAGGAGCCTGAGAAGGTAAGATGACAAAATGAGAGAGACTGCCCTGTAGAGAACTCGCTGTCAATCTAGGGGACGTGGCCACGGACGGAAGTGTGGACTGCAGACTGGAAGTCAGCTACGGCTGTGCCGCTATCTTCTCTGGACGCCAGTGTGGACGGATAGCCATACCCAATAATCAGGTCAGACACTGGCACAGGCAGTCTCAAAGCCCTATAACCATGGTGTCAAAAATACCACTCAGGGAAGAACAGAGAGAAGAGCAATCCTCAGTTTGTCTGATTTTAAGCTGACAAAGACATTACCAACATAGTGAACTCTGCCTTTAGGCTAATTGATTATGTATTCTAATATGTGGGATGGGAGGCTCAGTATAAAAAATTAAGCTCAGTATTGGGAAAATATAGAAAGTTAGATCGTTGTTGCTGAATTTGTGGTCTAAAAGCAACATATGCATTTGTTATAGTCCATACAGGCTGACCTTTTCCCATTGTCTTAGTTATTTCTAACACTATGCTACAATAACTACATGAGTTTGCTCCCTTTATTCAACCTAGAGGGAACATTTTTTTAAAAAGTCAACTGTATTGATGTAACCCACAATTCTCAAGAAGAAAATATTGCGATGTATAATATACTATATTCAGCACTATGGACACAAAGGCTAATCGATCAAACTAAAAAACAAAACAACACAACACAGAAAGGAAAGAACGGACAACCAACTCCCATTCAATTTCCTAAACAAGAATTTATCTCAGTCATGAAGAATAGGCAAAATCATCATTGCTTGATTCCCTGACATCATGCAAGAGCATTCTCTAATAACTCCACTGATTCTAATCTAACGTTATTGGGTAATGTCCCAGTATATTTAGCTAATAATCCACACCAAAAAAGGAACAGGCAGTTTAGACCCTGTTGAGTTCATGATTAACCTGTTGACATTGATATATTGCTATGACTTTATAGGCTGATCAAGAAGTTAATCACAAAAATATATAGGATTAGTTTACCAGTCTTATGCTCAATTTCACAACGTTATTTCGTTTTTCTTTTTGGATGAACTGCATAAATCCCTGCTCTTCAAATACTCTTGGAACCAGGTCTTTTATTCTCCACCTGGTTTCATCAATAATGGGTTAAATAAAACTAGGACTCCTGCTAAAGAATAACTTTAAGAAGAATTGTGCTTTTGCATTCCAATGCAGTAAAAAACAGTAAGTAGTTATATAAATTTTTTTCAAAAAATTAACTCATACCTTGTCTAAAATGTTCCAAATAATCTATGGACTCCGTAGTGAAGAATGTCAATTAAGAATGAGTGAGGTCTCGGTGATAAGAGAGGGAAGGTGGTTGGCTCAGCCAGTAGAAAAGTCTCTTGCCTCTTATTAATATTGGTTCACCTGTCACTATTCTTAATATTCAAATTATTGTTGGACAATAATTTGAAGGAGATTGTAACACCCTGAAGCTATTTTTAAATTCCATTAAAAAGCATTAATAATAGCAGTTTAGAATTTGAGAGCCTTGCATTTCTCCATTGACTCAATTATTTTGTACACTGCTACGCTCCATCCAAGCCACACTGATCTCCCTTTATTCCTACCAAAGGGTGGTGGCGCTTTCTGCCCCCACCTTCCACTTAGCTTTTCCCTGGGGGCCGAAACCTCCAGGACAGGGTTGTGAGCTATCACTTAATAGCTGATTTGCAATTTGCATTTGGTCTTGGATTGGAACCACGAATAACATCTGTGAGACTGGGTATCTCTTTGGAAAGACATTATCCTACAAAGAACACGAAAAAAATCAACATCTCCAGGAAGCATTCCCCTGTGATCTGGTCCCTACTCTCTCCACCTGTCTCCATTGGCAGGAAGAACCAGAAAGCAAATCACCACTGCAAAAGAAACTTGTGTCCCACCCCATTCCCAGTCTTAAATCTAACATTAAAATGTCATTGTCCCCCACTCTGTCAGTTATCATAAGATGATTTATGCAGTTGCTTTCAACAGCACAGCCCTCCAACAATGGTTTATAACAGCGGTAGTCTGCATCGGTTACTCAAGAAGTAATTTTCAAGGGCTGACCTCAGGAAGTACACAAGATATGTTCATACTTTACTAAAGATGCTTACAATTTGGTTGGCAAATCTAACTAATATATCCAAATCCCAACAAACAATATAAAAAAGTATGTAATTATATGCCAAAATGTATGGTATAGACTAGTATTATAATAAATTTGACTGAAGTCTGGTGAGAACTTTTTTTATACGTGAAAGAATTGCCATACAATAAAATAAAAGAAGGCATGTACTCAAAATCACTTTGGCAATTGTAAAATTTAGTATTAATTACTTCATGTCAGTAACTAACTTGAAAGCAAGCTACTGAAGGTTGCTCAAAATAAGGACTGGAATATTAAGCCATACTCTCTTGGAACATTTGGGTGAAACACTGACTACTTTATTTAGATCTGACCTTTACGAACAAAAGACAAGTATAAAAATAGCTTCTCAGTCATCTAGTAAGAAAGCATAATTAAGAGCCCAGAAATCATGAAGTGACAATTTCTATTCAAAATGAGGAGCCTGAGAATTCCCATACATCAGCTCTGTGCCTGGCTGTTCGCTGCTGAGAATTGGGAAAATTGAGCAAGGGAGGGGGAAATGTCAGTGTTAATCCAATCCAATTAGGCCAGACTCCTAGTTGACATTCCATTTGCTCTTTAAATCTGGGTTTGACTGGCACTCCCCCAAATTTACATTTGACCCATGCTAATAAGCATCCACAATATGAAAATATACTCTATGTACTTGACAAAGGATAGATTTCTCATAAGTAGTTTTGGTGTGATTTAGTTTTCACAGATATATGACACCCATTTCCCCTACCTCAAGAGGAAGGGTCTGTTTTCTTTTTTGTACACAACATACCATATGCTTCCGCTCCATTCAAAATATCCTATTGTTTGACTGATAGACAACAGAACTAAACAATTATTTTTAATGAACTGAGTCTCCTAAGTCATGGGGCACTTGTATGTAATTTTACCAGTAAGTAAATTGGATGTAAAACGTTTCCAATTTTCTTTCTATTGATTATATCAAGGAATAAGTTTCAGTATGGAACAAGTATGTCATCACCATTTTTCAAATTAACTAATGTTCTTTCGTAACAAAGAAAACATATGTCAGGATAAGCAGATAACAATATCTACTTAGAATTTAATAATGCTATTTTTCTTATGTTTCATTTATGTTTACAATTGCCATCTATTTATGGAGAGTAATTCTATGCTGGTAGTGATAATTTCTAGCAATAGTATAAGCTCTCCTTTAATTAAATTTGACAAAGTGAGTCAAATTAAAGAAACATATATTAGGAAAACAGTAGTACAGATGATACTCAGATATGGCCAAATTTGGGCACTGATAATCTATCAGTGACTAAAATTGGGAAATAGAGCTAAAATATTTAACATGTTAAAAATGTTTGTTCATTTATTCAGTCCATGTTAATTAGTGTTAATATTTTCATCTATGCAATATAGAATTCTTAAATTTTCATTTCTTTTGGCAAAGAACATGTATATGTAATGTATATGTATATGTAATATGTATAAAATATGTATAAAATAAATTCTTTACCCAATCTAGTTAGTATTAAAAGACAAAACAAGAGGACATTAATAGTGTTAACTTGAAATGGTTCCATGGTTATTTGCTCTACAGGAGTTGAGGTGCATTAAATACTGCTGTACCACCACAGTATGAACCCAGAAGTTCACATTAGGAGTACTAGATATTTTTCATTGGGGGAGGGGCAAGATGGTAGAGCAACATGGAAGTTCTCTGCTTTTCTCTCTCTGAAATACAGCTAGAGCAGTACGAAACCATTTTGCACACCTAGAAACCTGAACTGAGGATTAACACAACAATCTGCATAACTTGTGCCACAGAACTTGGCAGGTACGTGGTGCACAGAGGTGAACTGGGGGAGAGAGAAGCTGTGGAAGGTAGGGAGCTGTCTTCACAGAGAGAGGACAGAGAACGTGAGGGGGAGGATACAGGAAAAGCACTCCCCCTGAAAACAGTTGGAGACAAAGAGTGGAAACACCCACAAGTGACTGAATAAGAAAGGGAGAGAGGAGAAAGGAGAGGGTTTTAATACCATTAGGACTTTATAAACAGGGAGAGTAGAGTTGGAAATTCCACAGCTGAATACTGGGCAGTGATCTGGTGGGAAGGGCGAATCCCTGGACTCTTGTTTTTTGGGAGATTTTTGATTACTAATTCAATTTTGTTACTGATTACAAGTCTGTTCAAATTTTCTATCTCAGTTTTGGTAGTTCATATGTTCCTAGGAATTTATCAATTTCCTCCAGATTGCTCAGTTTGTCAGCATATTATTACTGATAATATTCTCTTATTATTATTTATATTTCTGTAGTGTTAGCTGTGATTCTTTGCCATTCTTTGTCATTCTTGATTTTAATTACTTGGGTTTTTTCCTTTGTCTTTTTGATCAAACTGGCTAGGGGTTTATCAATTTTGTTAATTCTTTCAAAGAACCAGCTTCTGGTTTCATTGATCTGTTCTACTGTTTTGTTTTTGTTTTGTTTTGTTTGATAGCATTGATTTCTGCTCTACTCTTTATTATTTCCTGTCCTCTGCTAGTTTGGGGTTTTATTTGCTATTCTTTTTCCAGCTCTTTAAGGTGTAAGGTTACGTTGTGTTTCCGAGACCTTTCGTCCTTTCTTAGGAAGGCCTGGATTCTACATATACTTCCCCAGTGTATCACTCAAAGTCATGTGTCCTTGTTGATTTTCTTCTCAGAGGATCTAGCCATTGCTGTAAGTAGGGTATTGAAGTCCTCTGCTATCAAAGCATTATTATCAAAGACTTTCTTCATGTTTGTGATTAGTTGTTTTATATATTTGGGTGCTCCCACCTTTGAAGCATAAATAAATCCCACCTTGAGATTTATCCTACCTTGAGAAGCATAAAGGTTTACAGGGCTAGATAGCTTTCCAGGGGAATTCTACCAAACATTTAAAGAGTTAACAACTATTCTTTTGAAGCTGTTCCAAAAAAAAAAAAAACAAAACAGTAAAGGAAGGAAAAACTTCCAAACTCATTCTATGAAGCCAGCATTACCCTTATTCCAAAACCAGACATACACCCTACTAAAAAGGAGAATTAGAGACGAATTTCCCTGATGAACATGGATGCAAAAATCCTCCACAAGACACTAGCCAACTGAATCCAACAGTACATTAAAAGAATTATTCACCACGATCAAGTGGGAGTTATTCCTGGGGTGCAGGTCTGGGTCAATATCTGCAAAATAATCAATGTGATATGTCAAATTAATACAAGAAAAGACAAGAACAACATGATCCTCTCAACAGATGCAGTGAAAGCATTTGACAAAATATAGCATCCTTTCTTGATAAAAACCCTCAAGTAAGTAGAGATAGAAGGATCATACCTCAAGATCATAAAGCCATGTAGGAAAGACCCACCACTAATGTCATCCTCAATGGGTAAAAACTGAGAGCTTTCCCCCTAAGGTCAGGAACACGACAGGGATGTCTATTCTCACTACTGTTATTCAACATAGCATTGGAAGTCTTAGCCTCAGCAAATAGACAATACAAAGAAATAAAAGTCATCCAAATTGGCAAGGAAATGGGGCATGTGAGTGCCTCAGTCAGTTAAGCATCCGACTTCAGCTCAGGTCAAGATCTCGCGGTCTGTGGGTTTGAGCCCCGTGTCGGGGCCTGTGCTGACAGCTCAGAGCCTGGAGCCTGCTTCAGATTCTGTGTCTCCCTCTCTCTCTGCCCCTCTCCTATTCAGCCTCAGTCTCTCTCTCTCTCTCTCAAAATAAAGACATAAAAAAAATTGGCAAGGAAAAAGTCAAACTTTCACTCTTGCAGATGACATATGGAAAACCCAAAAGATTCCACTGAAAACCTGCTAGAACTAATATATGAATTCAGTAAAGTCACAGGCTATAAAATACATGTATAGAAATCTGTTGCATTTCTGTATACCAATAATGAATCAGCAGAAATAAAAATCAAGGAATCAATCTCATTTACAATTTTACCCCAAATCATAAAATACCTAGGAATAAACCTAACTGAAGTAGTAAAAAATCTATATACTAAAAATTATAGAAAGCTTATGAGAGAAACTGAAGACACACAAAAAAATGGAAAAATATTCTATGCTCATGAATTGGAAGAACAAAAATTGCTAAAATGTTGATACTACCCAAAGCAGTCTACATATTGAATGCAATCCCTATCAAAATAACACCAGAATTCCTCACAGAGCTACAACAAACAATCCTAAATTTTGTATGGAACCAGAAAAGACCTCAAATGGTCAAAGTGATCCTGAAAAAGAAAACCAAAGCTAAAGGCATAACAATTCCAGACTTCAAGTTGTATTACAAAGCTGTAACTATCAAGACAGTATGGTACTGGCACAAAAACAGATACTCAAATCAATGGAACAGAATAGAGAACCCAGAAACAGACCCACACACATATGACTGACTAATCTTTAACAAAGCAGGAAAGAAGATCCAATGGAATAGATAGTCTCCAGCAAATGGTGCTGGGAAAACTGTAAAGTGACATGCAGAATGAACTTGGACCACTTTCTTACACCACACACAAAAATAAACTCAAAATGGATGAATTAAAAAAAAAAAAAAACCATAAGATGGGAAGCCATCAAAATCCTAGAGGAGAAAGCAGGCAAAAAGCTCTTTGACCTTGGCCACAGCAACTTCTTACTCAACACGTCTCCAGAGGCAAGGGAAATAAAAGCAAAAATAAACTATTAGGACCTCATCAAGATAAAAAGCTTCTGCATGGTGAAGGAAACAATCAGCAAAACCAAAAGGCACTGACAGAATGGGGGAAGATGTTTGCAAATGACATCAGATAAAGAGTTAGTATCTAAAATTTATAAAGAATTTATAAAACTCAACATCCAAGAAACAAATAATCCAGTGAAGAAATGGGTAAATGACATGAATAGATACTTTACCAAAGAAGACATCCAGATGGCTAACAGACACATGAAAAACTGCTCAACATCACTCATTATCAGGGAATTACAAATAAAAACCACAATGAGAAACCACCTCACACCAGTCAGAATGACTAAAATTAACAACTCAGGCAATGACAGATGTTGGCAAGGATGTGGAGAAAGAGGATCTCTTTTGCACTGCTGGTGGGAATGCAAACTGGTGCAGCCACTCTGGAAAACAGTATGGAGGTTCCTCAAAATATTAAGAATATAACTAACCTGCATCCCAGCAATTGCACTACTAGATATTTATCCAAAGGATACATGTGTGCTGTTTCCAAGGGGCTCATGCACCCCAGCGTTTATAGCGGCACTATCGACAGTAGCCAAAGTACGGAAAGAGCCCAAATGTCCATTGACAGATGAATGGATAAAGATGTGGTGTATACATACAATGGAGTATTACTCGGCAATCAAAAAGAATGAAATATTTCCGTCTGCAAGAACATAGGTGGAACTAGAGCATATTATGCTAAGTGAATTTAGTCAGTGAGAGAAAGACAAGTATTATATGAGTTCACCCATATGTAGAATTTAAGATACAAAAGAGATGAACATAAGGGAAGGAAAACAAAAATAATATAAAAACAGGGAGGGGGACAAAACATAAGAGACTCAAATACAAGGGGTTGTGGGTGGGGAGATGGGGTAAATGGGCAAGGGGCATTAAGGAAAACACTTGTTGGGATGAGCACTGGGTATTACATGTAAGAGATGAATCACTGAAATCCACTCCTGAAATCTTTGTTGTAGTATAGGCTAACTAACATGGATGTAAATTTAAAAATTAAAAAAAAAAAAAAGAGTACCGATAGACAAGATCATGTTATAATACAGCCACTTGGTACTCTAAAATCACAGTTCTTACTATTTTTCTCAGCCACAGCATATGGAAAATGAAGTTTACATTCTAGACAGTGTCCTGGGAGCATACCAGGTTTTGACAAAATTCTTCCCTCCCTGACAATTTTTTCCAGAACTTTTAGATGATACAGGCTGTGGCTGTTGGTTGTACATAATGTTTCTTTCATCCAAGCATGTTCCTTTCTATCCAAAAAATCTAAATCAAATGGTAAGCAAGTGAAAATATATTTTTCACCTGCTTTTAAAAAATTAATCATCCACACATTTCAGTGTTTTGCCTATTCTGAGTAACAGATATTTAAGATGTAACTCACAACTGCCCAGACCAATCGTGTCTCATGACATCTTGGTCCAAACTCATTTCCCTGTTGTTGGAGAGCTCTATTTATGTCACTTTCCTGGGGTGTGTGGGTGACTCAGTCAGTTAAGTGGGTAACTCTTGATTTCAGCTCAGATCATGATCTCCCCTTTGTGGGATCGACAGTCTCTGAGCTGACGGCACAGATCTGGCTTGGGATTCGGTCTCCCTCTCTCTCTGCCCCTCCCCCACTCATGCTCGCTCTCTCTCTCTCTCTCTCTCTCTCTCTCTCTCTCTCTCCCTCTCTCTCCCTCTCTCTCTCTTAATATAAATAAAATAAAGGCTAAAACAAAAAAAAAAGTCACCTTTTCATTCTCTCAGGCTAGAGACACAGAAAACAACTGCAATGGAGCATAATTTGCAGATGAGGTGAGCTAAGTGGACAGGGCTGGTCCAGCTGTTTGTGATTTGATAAAGCAAAAACACTCCAAATTTACTCACAACACTAAACAGTATGACCTTTGTAATGAGCAGAAAAATAATTTTGCATTAAGATGGAGAAAAATGTTTTTTTCACTCGAAAGTAGAATAACCTATAGCTACTAACCCAAATGTTCACATATGCACTGATGTGTCTACAATATGAATAGAAACATTGCTCCTTTATGGGTGAATTTTAGCATTTACCGGCAACACTATAGTATATTGTTTTAAATAAGAAGTATGTCAGTAAACTTTTGAAAACTGGATGGAATAGAAAACTGTAAGGCTAGACGATACAATATATTACATGTAAACTGTGCTATAATGTGATGGGTTTGTTTAAAGGTCAAGAGATCTGATCAATTTCATGAATATAAAATAAGTCTTAATCTGGGCCAATTCAACATGCCCTTTAGGAAAAGGGATTTCTATTATGAATCAGAACAGGATTGTGAATTGCTTACATAAATATGTGTTCTACTCTTGCTATTATAAAGTCATTAACAACAACCGTTTTAGCTTCACGATTATGTCACGTAGGAACTTACCTTATGCCCAACAGCATGGTCAGCATGATAACTACGGACATCTTAATAACAAAACCATCTGTTTTTGCATCTATGCTGATGGTGTAAATGGCCCCAGACTGTCAATAACTCTTCCAAAGCAAATTTAACAAATATGAAGGCATGGGCTAATGTTACAAGAAATCAATTCATATCACTTATGTTCACCATAGGTGTTAACTCTACAAAAGAATGTGAATTAAGGAAGCCAAAATGAAAACAGGGTTAAGCAATAATTTCAAATTAACCAAAGTGGCAAACTAGAACTCAAGAGTCATACATTTATACGTATGTTAAAAGCACAATTGCTTTACTTTTTCCCCAAATTGTCCAGGTTTAGCTCACAGTTTTACGACTACTGTTGTACTTTGGTCCTCTTCCATAGAAATTCGAAACATTAACTAATACCCTCATTCCCCCACCCCTACCTTGCAAACCATTACTATAAACTTTTATGTCTTAAGAATCCATAATTTTTAAATTATTTTAAAAAACATGATACAGCATTGTTTTAATCAGATAGAAATAACTAAATAGGACTATCTATGTCAGAATAAAGGAGATAAACAAAGATAAATTTCACTCCATTGTATCATATAGGCATAGACCTTATAGAAATATGAATATAAAACAGTTACAATTATTTTTCGGGGAAGTATGCATTTTAAGCACCAATAGTTTAACTCGTTAACCAAAACAGAAATGCAAACTTTAGAAAAACAGCCTACAACATTTCAATCAGGTCACTGAACACAGAAAGCATTTTGATACTGTTAAATTGCCCAACTGGTAACGGTGGACAGACAAAACAAAATTCTCCTTCTCTTTGTATTAAAATTACCTCCCAAGCATCATTCGGACCCAGTCAGGCCCAACTATAATTCTGTGTTGGCCCATTGTATACTTGACATCAACTTGATCTAATAAGTACTACCATGATCTCTGAGATTGCGAAGAATCACAGTGGGGAGGCTATGGGACTGCCACCCCGTCACTAACTCGGCCTCTAGCTCCTTAACGTGGGCCCTGAGCATGAGGGGTGGTACTTTCAGAAGCAGGTCAAGAGGCAGCAAAGCTGAAGAAATAAAAGGGGGAAAGATATGAAACTGTAGCATAAATCACACTGAATATCAGAGAGGCATGTGTGATTTTGTGACTGCCAACACGAAGTTACCTGGTCTCGGTTTGGATCCTATTCCACCAGGGAAGTCCCTGCAAACAGAATTAGGAGTCGTTAGGAGAACTATTCAACTTGGATTTAGGACTAACATTGACTGAAAGCCTATACTCACTATGGTTACACTGTAAAAATTGAAAAAGGATTATTTTCCCTCAAGATGCTCTCAAGAGCTTAACAAACAGGAAACAAAGCCCATTCAAACCCACAGCAGACCTGGCCTTCTGTGGGCACACAGAGAAACCCTGTCTCGTCACGGTGGTTTAGAAGCTCTCAGAATGATGAAGAACATACATCTTACTGTCTTGGGTAATTTTCTCGTGATGCTTAAAATCAAAATAGTGATATTACATTAAAAATACGTCTTTAAAATTTCACATGCAATATTTTTCTATGCTTTGTTTCTGCTGTCTTAAAAAATAAATTATGACTCTCCCTGTGAAATGAGATGATTTTTGCATTAAAGAGGATTATATTTTTCCTTAAGTTTCCGGTGTTATTAATATCTCTTGTTTGCCTTGCCCTAAAATTCCAGACTTCCTGATCATCTTGCATTTTTGGTCTCAGTATATTCCACCCTGTGAGGTGGCTTAGAGCCCACCAGGGACAGCCATAAATTACCTTCAACTTTATTTCCATTGTTTTCTAGAGCCAATTTCTTAATAGTTATTTTGGAATGAAATAAGAAACATCTGTGCCCTGACAAGTTATAAGAACTATATTAAACGTCATGCAACAAAATTTAATACAAAATCTAAGTCAACTAAAACATACTGAACACCTACTACATTCAAGGCACATGACAGGTATCTGCTGAGTAGGAATGAACATAGGGATTTAAAAAAAATTTAACGTTTATTTATTTCTTTATTTATTTATTGAGACAGAGAGTCCGTCCAAGCAAGAGAGGGGCAGAGAGAAGGAGACACAGAATCCAAAGCAGGCTCCAAGCTGTGAGCTGTCAGCACAGAGCCG
This sequence comes from Suricata suricatta, assembly GCF_006229205.1. Lineage (NCBI taxonomy): Eukaryota > Metazoa > Chordata > Mammalia > Carnivora > Herpestidae > Suricata > Suricata suricatta. Next base: position 139,899,250 of record NC_043704.1, read on the forward strand.
GATGCAGGGCTTGAACTTGTGAACCACAATACCATGACCTAAGCTACGCCACTTACTGACTGAATCACCCAGGTGCCCTGGATTTAAATACAAATAAATATGGCTAATAAATCTCTTACCCCAACACTTTCATCTTAAGCATAGAATTCTTGATTCATAAATTCATACCTTAAGTTATGAAGCAAAACAAAATTGGCACTCATTTACCCACTGCCCACCTAGAGTACTGGATTAATAGCACGATCTTTGCATCTGATGGCAAGTTCCTTCCCTTCCTTTTCTGCTCCTCCTACCTCCCCACACCAAGCCAGCCCTCTTCTGATCCCATTATTTTCTCTGGCCCTTTTCCAGTCCACGTTTTCAGAACCTTGAAAAGTCAGTGAAACTTGCCCGCCATGCACAGTAAATACACTCTCCTCAGTTCTGGGAGAAAGGGGCATGTTTAAAGAAAAGAAAATGGGGGCGCCTGGGTGGCTCAGTCAGTTAAGCGGCTGACTTCAGCTCAGGTCATGATTTCACAGTTTGTGAGTTCGAGCCCCGTACCAGTCTCTGTGCTGACAGCTCAGAGCTTGGAGCCTGTCTTCAGATTCTGTATCTCCCTCTCTCTTTGCCTCTCCCCTGACTGTGCTGTCTCTCTCTGTCTCTCAAAACTAAATAAAAAACATAAAAAAAAATTTTTTTTAAATAAAGAAAGAAAATGGACAGCCCCCGCCCGCAGAAAGTTCAAAGAGGGGCACAACCTCAGCAGCACCCAGAACGGGCAGGACGCCTCCGGCTGAGGAGCACATCTGTTCCCGCGCCTCACATCCTCACGTGTGTGCTGTATCACAGCGAGTGTAAGCAATGACCAATGCCTTCACCTGCTGGAAAGGGCTAGCACAGCCCGACAGAAACAGACTGCAGACCACACCCCTAAGTCTAAATTTTCTGGTAGCCACATTTTTAAAAAGTAGAAATAAAGAAGTGACATTTATTTTAATAACCTACTTTATTTAGCCAGGTAACTTTTAAAAAGTATCATTTTGGCATGCCCTAAATACAGAAACGAATGAGATATTTGACATTCAGTTTTATATTTAAATTTAAATATCAAGATGAAATTAAAAAGTTTGTTTCTCTGTCACATTAGCTACAATTTCAACTGCTAGAGAGTCACACGTGGCCAGTAGCCTCCATATTCGACAGCGCATTCCAGAGTCACTGTCTTTGTAAAAATTATGACCGAGGCTAACAGGCATGCCACATAACTGCTATGTCTGTGAGACTCCTTGGAGTATCCTGAATGATGAAAAACAGCGTAATTTGCGAGGGGCCCCTAGCTGGCGCAGTCGGTTAGGTGCCCAACTTCGGCTCAGGTCTGATCTCATGGCTTGTGAGTTCGAGCCCTGCGTTGGGCTCTGTGCTGACACCTAAGAGCCGGGAGCCTGCTTTGGATTCTGTGTCCAGCTCTCTCTCTGCCCCTCCCTGCTCATGTTCTGTCTGTCTCTCTCTTAAAAATGAATAAACACTTAAAAAATTAGAAGAAAAGTATAACTTTCAAAAATCTTTTATTCCTAAGGTTACAGGTACTTTTGATAGATCATAACCACTCACATGTCGAGTTAACTAGATGACTATTCCAGTTGTCCTGAAGAATGCAAAATTCCAAACATTTTTACATGTTAAAAAAATGGGCGAGAGATATATGTAAAATAGACTATCCTGACAAGGCCGAGTTGCTGCCACCTTTGCTACTCCTTAAGAGAATTCTAAATTCCTCTTTAATGAACTTTAGGGGATCTTTAAAAATAATCATCTCACATTCAACAAATATCAGTTAAGTGTCCACTATATGTAGAAACTGTGCCAGACATTAGAGATGGGATGGTGAAAAGAAATAGTCCTTAGTCTTGGAACTTACAAGACCATATAGGTATAGCAGAAAAACTTAATTTCCCTGCAAATCATATCATGGATCACAAGAAAGCATACTCATCTGAAATTGCCAAATAAAACGGACTAATTATAGCCAGAAGGGACAATATTTAACTATACAATTGTTGGGTCCAGATGGACAAAAGACTGAAATTATGCAAAGCCTGAGGGAAGTCTGCCTCTAGGACCGAATTGAATGTTTATGTGCAATAGAACATTATGGCTAGAAAATAGGCAGAGATGACTTAACACATGGAGAATATTCTAGAAATGTTTTCTGGTGAAAAGGCTTAATATAATGAAGCTTGTGTCCTCTGAAACTTTTAAAGTGGACTCTGACTAACAGAATGTCGGGCTGATGAAACAGAATCTCAGAGACATGGAACGTTTCAAAGGATTCCAAAAGGTCATGCCTCCCAGCTCTCTTCAGATGTGGGGTGACTTCATCCAGAATTTATACTGAAGCACTGAATCTGAGTGCCATCCTACAACTTCTACCCCAAACCAATTAACAGGGAAGGTGGAGACTGAAGATATTAGCTTTCTAAGTTTTTAAATCAACTTTTCGCTGAATGAATTCAAGTGCAGTGTAAATTACTGGGTTAATTATTGTGTTTAGAGGAGTCTGGGCAATGAGAGAGATGGAGTTCTAGAATTTAAAACTTGTAAAATTGTTTCAAATATACTTCTGAACCAAGGAAATACTCTCACATGCTTAGGAGGCACGTTACATAATTCAGTTGTTAAAAGTAGTCAATCCTACCTGATGTTGATAAAAAGAAGAAATATTTATCCTTCTGAAACGAGAAGGTTGACTCACAGTGCTAAGACAATGCCGTCTAAGGCTACTGCAATCACACCATCTGAGCTAACTAGCATTTTACCACTTAGAAGTTTCCTTCTGGGAGTGACATTCATAAATGTGTCCTGTGTGAAAAAATGGCATTATGCAGGGTTGCGCTCTCCTGTTGCATATGCGCTTTTCACCTACGTATAATGGTAACAGAGGTGGTGTCACTAGAGGGAAGAATAGGGCCCCTGGGGCTCTCCACGCCCACTCCAGTAACACCTAGAAACAAACAAGCAATTACCCATAAAAGTTTAGAACGGTCACAGAAAAGGAGTAGAGTGGTCTTACTGATCATTGTTTCTGTGAGGCTACTTGACTGTGACATTGGCTGGTAGGCTAGGTTGATTCAGGCAAGTAATGATCAAGTATTCAATTTTAGTAAAACTAAGTATGGATTATGAAAAGGGCGAGTAGAGAATACCTACAAGTTAAAATAAGCAAGACTTCTGCTACAAGGAGGCAAGACCCATAGGCCTTGAGGTTATACAAGGGTCTTTCCGGTCACATATACGACGCTGGATGGTCTCAAATGTCCACAACCATCTTTGATGTGACTCAAGGACTGAAGCCAGGTGCACATCCTTGAGCACAGTTATGCATAACCTAGTTTATCAAAGAAGTTGTGAACCAAAGGCCTCTCTGATCCGCAAACGTCCAGTGTCTCAAACCAACCTGCCAACTACACTCATCCTGTTGCCTTGGCAACAGGATGCAAGCAGGCATGGAGAAATCTTGTTGCCTGAGCAACAGAATCGTAAAAAAATAAATAAAGTAAAATAGGGCCTTAAGCTGTGATTATGGCAAAGGCTTGTAGGTTCAAGCCAATAGGTGGGATTTTGGTCCTATTCCAAACAGAAATCTAGAATTCAGGCTAAGATAATATTCATTCATCTGTTAACAAGTATTTGGGGGCTGGCATTTATGCACAATATACTACCACCTGGGAAATGCAAAGACGGACCTGGCACCATCTGGTATATGGCAGCACACAATAATAACTATTAATTGAATGAATGAATGTTCTTATGAAAATCATAATACAACGACCAAGGCTTACTGGGACTGAGTGTTTGTAATAGTTAAAGGTTGAAGCCTCTGTGTGCATTACCAAATTTCACTATGCAAGATAATTTATAAATTGAAATTAAAGAACTCATTGGATTAGATCGATTGATCGATCGATCTATGTCCTGAAACTATAAAATCCAGATAGAAACTGGTAAAAGTCATGCCCAGTCTTAATTCTTTCCTAACTAGTAGTAATGGAGGTGGAACATTTTAGATCATTGGATCATTTGGATTCTGTGTCTCCCTCTCTCTTTGATCATTGAAAATGATCAAAATTAAAAGTTTCAAAAAAAGGCCTAATTATTGAATTTTTGTTTTTTATCTTGACACAGACATTAATTAATCCAGCTTTTGACTAACTCTTATCAATGTTCACAAAACATCAAACAAACAGTAACAACAAGGATATTTACTTAATGATTATTTCAAAACAGATAATACTTTTTGACAGACGACTACAAAGAGTAAACTTCCGCCCTTTTACGCTGTATGATTTCAGAGATGCACACATCAAAATAAAAGATGACTTCCACAAACACTATCCTGCACTTCAGCCCTTCTCAATGTCTGTATCCAGTTCAAATCTCTAAAGCTGGGAACATAAACATGGCACAACCACTCTGGAAAACAGTTGGGCAGTTTTTTTCTTTAGAAAGTTCAGCACCACCTATCATGCGTTCCAGTCCTTTCACTTCTAGGTATTTACCCGAGAGTTTTTGAAGTATGTATCCATATAAAGACACAAACGTTCATCACAGCTTTATCTGGAACAGCCAAGGACTGGGACTCAAATGTCCAGTAACAGATGAATAGAAAACAGACCATGATGTATCCATACAATGGGCTACTACTTAACAATAAAAAAGAACCAACTATTGCTAGACTAAGAGAACAATATGGGCAGATCTCCAAAGAGTTATCTTGCCTGAAAGAAGCCAGAAAAATAAGAGTAGGTACTCCATAACTCCATTTATATGAAGTTCTAAAATGCTAACTAATCTAGAGTGCAACAGGCAGACCACTGATTGCCTAGGGTGCGGAGTGAGAAGTGAGGGTACAGACAGACGCAAGGACACTTTTAGATGGATATGTTCTCTATCTCAATTGTTATTTCACAGGGATATACATACTCAAAACTTATCAAATTGCACATTTTAAAGATGTGCAGCTTATTTTGTGTGAGTTATATCTCACTGAAGCTCTTAGAACAAAATAACTTCGCACAATCTCATTCAAGAAAAGTTTTTCAAATAAACCATCACATGATATGTACATGTGTTAAAAGCCATATAGCAAAAATGTTCCATTAAGTTCAAGTTTGTCTGCCTTTCGTTACTTACTAGATGGAACTTAAATGCAAGTCAGTTCTAGTTATCTCATGGTTCTACACCTTCAAGAGAGCTAACTGGTTAGCCCTCAGTAGCATATGAGTGTATCACAACTAAAGCAGCTATTTGGTGACACTCAGATTGATAAACATTTGTAGGAGTGTCCCAAGTGACTCTCCAGTAACATGCAAAAAATGAAGATGTAAAATCAAATGTCTAAGCCAAAGCCTAAAAGCCAACTGTGCTCCATAAATATACATACAGTGTGAAGAACCTACTCATTGTTAGGAAATGGCAAGTCAGCTAGAAGCTCCCCATAGTCTACTTCTGTAATGTCAAAACTGCTACACTGACATCTCCAGATTTTCGGGGGGCAGTGGGGGGGTGCAGGAGAACCCTGCGAATGGCTGCTACATGGATGGAATCCTACTGAGGGAGATTCCCTGTCTGGAGATCTGGGTTGGAGATTTGGACATTCATGCCTTCATGAATGCTACAGTTTCAGAGCCCAGGAATGGGGGCTCTCTCCACTGATAATGGGACCTCAGCTTTGAGTTTGGCTTCTAGGACTTTCGGTGATTTGGGGGTGGAAGAGGAGAAACAGGGAGGAATCTGTCAAGACAAGGAACCCAAAGGAATTATTTTCTGGCTTCATGCCACTTCTAAGTAGTTCAGAGAAGAAAATATATACTTCTAAGAGTTGAGAACTCGCTCTCTCTTGGTCTTGCTATTAATTATAGTCCTGAAAAAATTTCATAGCCTGATGATGACTTGGATTACCAGGAAGCCCTCCATTTCTAATAGGATGTCTCCTCTCACTGTCCTTGAGACCAGCCTTTCTGTGAGGAGGCAGAATCTGTCCTTCTAGCTCCATTTGAAAGTCTATGCCAATTTATCAGGGAGGTGCACTGGTCCTTCAGCAGACGATTGGCTTCAATCTGGTCCCTGCTATCTCGGGTGACAAAAGTTCAGAACTAATGCTTAAGTTTTCTCTCTGAGCTATTTAGTCAGGACCAAGTTTGAATTCTAAGCTCTGGCTTTTTCTCAATGGTACCAATTCTGTTGTTTTAAGAGCCAATAAGGGTCCCCAGGGAGGAGATCTGCCCAGGGTCTCACTGTAGTCAGTCTACCATTTCATATGTGACATAGAATACCCAAAAATCTCTGCAGGACTGATTTTCTACTTACTTTTATTCTATTTTGTAGCTTTGCTACCTTCTTTTAGATTCTAACTTCTCATTTAGCATCTAAATATTTTCTATTATGTAGCTTTGCTATTTTCTTTTAGAGTCTGACTTCTCATTTAGCTTCTAAATATTTTCTATTATGTAACTTGGGTACCATCTTTTAGATTCTAACTTCTCATTTAGCATCTAAATATTTTTCAGGATGGTTTCGCATTTCACTTTAGTAAACAGAGAAGCCCAGAAAAACCCTAAAAAAATTAGACTGCAAATAACTTTGCCTTTAATGCCTTTTAATTTAAAGAATTAGAAATACAGTTTCAAATTATCTCCTTTTAATTCAGAGAAGCTCTGGGGATCACTTGGAAGGATGTCAAAAGTCACTGTCTCTCCTCTTATTTGGCACAAATCATAGACTGCCTTTTGTCATTTATTTTCTTCTGAAGTCTGTCCTTGTCTCTCTGCTTCACTCAGAGTTCCTTGAGGGAAGAGAGCTCGTTTAAACCAAACTGTGTTTCCTGACAGCATGTTAGGCTGAACCACACGGCACACTCTCCTCCGTTATTTTAGCACAGGTCCTATTCAGCGAGGCACCTTCTGATGCGTCAACCTCGACATTTGAGCCATTTTCCATTTTCCACCTGTTGACTTGGTCATTAACCACAAGTTAAAGGGCTTAATGAAATGACACTCTTATATTCCTTTTTTCAATGAGCTTCAGATTGAACTTATCTTTTCTGTTGATTCTAGTTTACCCAATTCACTAGAAGATGTTTAGATACTGACTACTTTTAAAAGCCATTTCAAGCGCTAAAACATATAGTACCTATGTTTCTTTTGTTTTTGAAGGTTTGGACTTCAGCTGGGTTCTTTCAAATAAGACAATTTTCCATGAATCCTTTTAGAAAAGAAAGGCTAGAAATATTTAACAATTTCAAGATGCCTAAATTCATCTGATTGGAAATTCTCATTTTAATATGAAATTCTTTTAATTGGGGAGTTAAACCTATACCTCATGATGTATTTTTGTACTAAAATACTTGTTTTACATCTTCTATACCTTTTAGCAAATTTATATCACTGAGTAAGGTATCTAATAATAGCGGGGAAAAGCCTTTTGCTGATATTCTTAAAAATAGCTAGATACCAGAGGGCGCTTGGTAGTTACTTTGCGGGAGAAGTCGTGGAACATTTTTCTAGGCAAATACCGTTCCAAGCAGTTGGACAGATTTCCAGAGCAGCTCACAAAAGTCTACTGAACTGGTGATGTGGTTAAGGTAGAAGTCCTGAGAGCAGAGTTGAGGAGGACAAACCTACTCTGTGGCAGGATGCACTCAAACCCCCAGGTCTGTAGCCACATCTTCCCCTCTCTCCTGTCCTCTCTCTCCTGTCCCCTGGAGCTCCCATGGCCCCAGGCTCCTGTGTGTGGCTTCCTTGTCTGTGGGAAGCACAAGCAGAGGTGGTGGCTTAGGGACAAGAAGCCAGAAGGAAGGCAATGGGAGGGAAGTGCAAGCCCGGGAAACTCCTTGGGCCATCTTCTAATTCAAGTCCCAAGTCCTGTAAATCCCTCATTCTGGTTCTCCAGGTGTTTGGGACAGTTTCTCTTTCTCCTGCCCTCTCTCTTACTTCTGACCACCACGTCTCTGCACATTGGCCCATTAAGAACCGTGTAGGATTCTCTCAATGACCCTTCTGGTATTTTATGCAATATGATAGGTTCTCCTTTTTTTTCTCACTAGCAACACTAGAAATGAATCAGGAAATAGAAAGGCTCCACACTAACCCTTCCTGAGCCTTACGTGGAAAAAAAACCCCAAGTAACTGGTGATGCTGTAACTCTGACTAAACAACAAATGACTTTCTACATGAACCCTCTTTGCCACCTAACTGAACCCTTCAGGATTTTGTGAGGCAGGTTCTCCATTCTGAAATTCATCTTCTCAGTAACCTTGAACCCAGAAGGCACAGTAGTTCCATTCTGGCTGCCCAGTGCCCACCCTGTTCCCCGCAGCAAGCACCCCCGAGGGGCTTGGAGGGGCAGTCGATCAAGGAGCTCAGTTCTCCCTGCAGCAGTAAGTAGGATCCTGATTCAACCCAGGCCAACTGATTCTCTCGAGCAGGACACTCAATCCTGAGAAGGGTGACGCATGGGTGGAAAAAGCAAGCTGGGAGCTCCTGCATCCCAGCATCAGGGCCTTTCTGAGTCTGCCAGCAGTGACTCCTCCACAGACTTCAGGGCTTGTCTGTCTCTTATTCCTTCCTAAGTTTAGGAACTCTGGGTTTCTAATTACATGAGTAATAGCCTTCTAAGGAAGCTCTGCTGCACAAGTCAACAAGTCAGCTTCTTTTGCTGGCATCCAGAAAGCCCAACTGAAAAGCACACCTCAGCCTTACCCTTTGTCACGTGGCACGCAGCCCCGTCACTAGCCAGGGTCATCCCCAGCTCCAATCTGCTGACTAGAACCACAGCCTATGCACTTATGTGCCTCTAGCCTCAACCGGCGTCTTTGACTCAGTCCTTCTGCCTGTCTCCACTCAGCTGTCTGCCCATCTTTAGATTGGTGCTTCCCACTGACCACACTCCTCAAATCTAGACCATTTTCATAGCAGTGACCTAGACAATCATCTAGTAGACAGAAACTACCAAGAATAATCTTCTTTAATTAGCCCTCTTCTCTGCTTTTCTAGGTTAATTTTATCTTTGTCCTCCCTGCCCCCACGCCTTTCTTCAGACACAGAGAAAGGGCTGTCCGTCCATCTTTCCCAGCCCCTCTCTCTAGGCTCAAGCTACTCTGTGCCGGTGTCTCTCCTTAGTCCCGTGCACCCTGAAGTCATCCTGATTCTAAAAAGGCCCTCTTCCGTCAAACATCCCCTACCAGCTAGCTACCTAGCTCACTGGTAGCTTTCTTCCCACCATGGTCTCTGGAACTTCTAAAAGCACCACAATCGAGCCTCCACCACTGCCAGCCTCACTCAGCGCTACGGGAACTGCCCTCATGAAGGTCACCAGGGACTTGCACTAGGCCAAACTGAATCGTTTCATTGTAGTCTTTAGCCCAACAGATAACTCTTGCAGAAACTGCTGATTATCCCCAAATAAGTTTCTTTTTCCTTTTAAAACAGAGTCCCCCAAACATATTCATCCTCCCTTGCAGCCAGACATGTTCCTGTGATTACATTCTGGCCAAGGGTATGTGAACAGAAGGGATGAGCACAATGCCAGGTCCTGTCCTTTCCACTTCCTGCTGGCCAGGATGTGGATCTGCCATGAAGATGAGCTCCACAGCCCGGGGAGGCAGACAAACAGGATATAAGGAGCCAGGGCTCCCGAGGACCTCACAAAGCACAACCACCTACTTCCCTGGTCCAGCCTTGAGCTCTGAGAGGCTGCTTAGCTGAAGATCACAAGGCTAGAATTAAACCCTGATCCAAGCTTAGTACTCTTTTTCTAATGTTTATTTATTTCTTTTGATGGGCAGTGGGGAGGGACAGAGAGAGAGGGAGACAGAGGATCTGAAGTGGGCTCCGCACTGACAGCAGAGTCTGATGTGAGGCTCGAACTCAAGAAGAGCAAGATCATGACCTGAGCTGAAGCTGGATGCTCAACCACTGAGCCACACAGGCACCCCTAAGCTTAGTACTCTTCCCAGTCGGCTGCTTGGTAAACCAGAATTGGTGCTGGGAGGGTATGCTCTGACAGCCTCTAGTCCCACATGTCCTTGGTGACTTCTAGCTATGAGGTTTCAATTTAGCCACCAATAACTCAGCTCTGTAGAGTTCTGGGAGCTCAGTGTGTACATACCTTGTTTGGGATTGCCTTTCTCCTCCTGAGGCACTAAAACTTCTCTTTAAAATGCCTGGAACAAGAATATAAAAATATCTTTATATGTCCCCTCTACAAATCTTTTATTTATTTACCTATTTATTAATTAAAAGAAAAAACAATGCTGCATCCTATTATATGAGCAATTTTACGTACTCTAAAGATGGTCATCATTTATAAAAGCATCAGCCACAATATAATATTTCAAATTCCTGCTTACTTAACAGGATTGTGTAAGGTCCTTTTTCCAAAGAAAAGGTGCTAAACAAGGCAACTCTATTACTGATAGCTAATAAAGGATCATAAAATATCCATGTCATAATTATCCTAAAGCCTTCACCAAGACAGCTACAAGTTGCCACATGCAAGTTTAAATACTCAACTTCTCCTTCCTCACTTCCCCACTGGACCCTCCGCACTATTGCTACCCAAAATATACAAAGCTGAACTCATCTCCAAACAACCAGTAATTAACTTCTAGAATTTGCTACATATGCATGAATATTTTTCCTGTATAACATTCATGTTTTCCCAATTGCATATCACGATATTTTATCTAGCAGGCAGGAATTTGCAGGGAGAAATAAAACACTTTTGCAAACTGAGATTGTTCCAGAGGTTATGGTCCAGTCAACTATTTTGATGGACAATTAACTGTGGAAAGGAAAAAAAAATGAAGCTCAATCCTTAGGGTTTTACTTTGATCCTTAGGGAGATTATTTTAATCCTTCTTTTATGAGATTTTTCATAGTACAGTCATTAAGGAGAGGAAATGATATATATGAACTTTATTTCAAAATGTTTTTTTACCCTAAGATGCCTGGATGGCTCAGTCAGTTAAGCATCTGACTTCAGCTCAGGTCATGATCTCACAGTTCATGAGTTCAAACCCCGTGTTGGGCTCTGTGCTGACAGCTCAGAGCCTGAAGCTTGCTTCAGATTTTGTGTCTCCCTCTTTCTCTGCCCCTTCTTTGCTAACACACTGTCTCTCTTTGTCTCTATCTCAAAAATAAACATTAAAAAAATTCAAAGTATTTCTACCCTAATAAATATGCCTTCAATATACTCTTTTAAAAGAATTATTCTTTCCTCTCCATATTCTATTTCAACTTCTCTTTTCTTTCAGTTTCAGATTTGTTGAATGAATCGAATTCTATTCTTCCTTGTAAATTTTATCCAAATATATCTTTTCTTTTCATATTCTATACCCCAGACTATTTACTTTACTGTTTTAAATTAAAGGGCATAATTAACATATAGACTGAACTTATGTCATATTTTTCATAGTACTAAACAATTAAAATATTTATTTTACTTTAGTGTTTGAAATATAATATATCCCTTACATTAAATAAATAAAATCATACCAAACTTAGTCTACTCCAAGACTAATTTCTTCTCCAAGTCTCTAACCCTTAGAGAACAGATTCACAAGAAGTCACTTCCATTATTCCTGTGGTTATTTAGTGTTTCTCCAAATTAGTTATCTCCACTCCCCGGTTACAAGCTGCATTTGCTGGTAGAAATAGTAAAACTATTCATTTGACAGAGGAGGCAACAGCAAGCCACTGTGCAGGGTGGCCTCTGGGCCTGCCAGAAGGCTAGACAGACCTGTCCTAATTAGCACTGCGCCTGCAATATTAACCACCGTGTCCCGTATATGACGGCGGTCACCCAACTCCCAAGCATGACTCCCAAACCACGACCTACCGGAACCCCACAGGCCGGGAAAGAAAACTTACTGAATGTAGATTCTTTCAAAGGGCTTGAACTGGAGCTGCTGGAGTTGTCCGAAATGTCCAGTTCATCATCTAGCTCTGAGTACATGTCTGCACACGAATAGAAGAGTGACAGAATAAAGACAAAGCAAATGAACCTTGAAACAGACACAACTCAAGAGTGCATTCATGCGGTCACCATCTGCCTAGAAATACCTTTGTCAACATTTTCCAAGTTGAAGTTCTCCTCGGACAGGACTTCGTCACAGGCCCTGTCTTCATCCTTACCACAAGGGGCCTGGAAGCTCTCAGGGGGCAGGTCTGTGCTTTCTGAGAGCTCGCTCTTTAGGCTGGCACCCCCACTGCTGCTGCTACTCAGGCTTGCCTTCTCAAAGGTGTCCTGCAAGAGAAATTCAATTCATGGTTGCCTTTTCTTCCTGCCTTTGCTAGGACCCAAAGCTTGTTAGAACATAGATTAAAATGTTTATGGAGCATAAATATTTGAGCTAAAGTGCCATCGATAATTCTATCCCCATGTTTGTGGTGGAGTTCATTCAACCCTTGACTACAAAAATACGTATTCGTGCAAGACAAGGACAGAGGTGCCGAGATGCCCAATGACAAAGGTCTGTGCAATCTGGTAAAAGAAAATGCAGCACTGAGGAAAAGATATGTACCAATGAAGCTGAAATCACTGTTATCTTAATAACATCTGCTCTCTCAACAAAACATGGGGATAAACGGTACAGCATAAGTAGAATAGTCAATGTTAATGTAATAGCATTATATTGTGACATATGGTAGCTACACTTGTGGTGAACAAAGTATAAGGTACAGAATTACGGAATCACTATGTTATACACCTGAAACTAACGTAACACTGTGTGTCAACTATACCTAGTAGAAGAAAAATGCTATCAAATCTCAGCACCATGATGGGTGAGTAGGACTCTTTTTTCAAATCTCAGGAAGCTTAGCAGCAGTAGCAGATACCGCCAGGCCATGGAGAGAGAGGGGTGAGGTCCCCTGAAAGATGCAGAGCTGCAGCAGGGGCTCCAGTGGGGATCAACATTTGCTTGAGACACATCCATGGTTTTTCTTTTGTTTTGGATACTTTTTCTGAAATTGATGTGACACTCACAGCCACCAGAGGCAGGTCCCTCAAAACCCGATGGTGACAGAATTGAGGGTGAAGAAAATCTAAGATGATGTGAGTGACTGGAGTTAGAAGTCTGCCTCTGAGTGCTTTCCCTTGTCTCTGTTCCCTAAACAAGACAAAACATGAAAAGAGTATCAAAGGCACTTCACGCAGTGCAAACTGTCCCATCAATGTTCTCTCTTTTTTCTGGGAATTTGTTCATTGTTCTTTCCTCAAGCTTTCACCAAGGTGCTTGAAGATCTTTCTTGCTCTGTTGGAGCTAATGAGCAGTTGAAGCAGCATTTTCATTTTCTTTGGCTAGTCCTCTACCTGGCGTCAAAACCTTCCTGATTTTGTGACTCAGCGTTGTTCGTTCTTACCTTTTGGGTCTATACCTGTCCGCCTCCTTAGAACCTAAAATGGAAAGTGCTTCGGACACTCTTTGGATTGCTCATGTGTGCAGCTCAGAAATTCTTCCCATGCTTAAGGCTTATCAGGAGTTTCCACGCCAGCCTTGGCTCTGCGAAAGCTCAGCCCCAGATACCAAAGTCAGGGGCTCCTTCGAAGGCTCAAAACTCTCCTTCCAAACGCACTCAGCCCCTTCCATGTCTTCCCCTTTTTTTGTTCCAACCCACAGATACTTCCTCCAACATCTTCAAGTGAAGTTAGAAATGTAGACAGAAATGAATTTAGGGCTTTCATATTCTTAAGACTTTTAACTCGAAATAAATCATTTACTGCCCTTTTCTAAAGACCACAACTGGGTTTACAACCCTGCAGGGACTCCTCACCCACGTTGTGTTGCTATCAGTGTTTAAAAGATAAAGAGAGACATAAGTTTTGAGTTGACACAACTCTTTATTGCATTGATGCAATTAGATGCCAGAATCCATATATCTCTAAAACTGGTAAAACTTCAGCAAAAGGCTTTGTTTCTTTTTTAAAACACACATGGATAAGACATCAAAGGAAGACATTTCTCTTTGGACAAATGAAGAGTGAAGAGGAGCTGTGAGTCCTGATATGGGTAATCCAGACTTGAGGAAAATTCCCTTGTCATCAATACCAAAGAACCAGAAATGAGATGGGTTGCAAATCAAGTCATTTGCAACCACTAAAATTGCATCAATAAGGAACCGGGTGCTTGCTGAACTTCTGATAAAGGGGAATTCACATTCTGAGAGAGATGCGTTTGCAAACTCGATAAGCGTGGAAGGTATGACAGAGCGATGTAGAGTGTATAGTTTGTTTTAGTTTTAAAAAACCTGTTTCTGTCATCTCACAGTTTTGGTTTAAAAAAATCAATAAGAGTTCTTGAACTTGACATAAAAGATACACTACTGTAGACACATTTTCCCAAATGTGATTTCCAGAGTTTTTCCTTGTGAATATTTGAGTACCCAACTCATTACCAGCTGACTGCTTGAAGAACTGGAGGCTATTTTAGTCCCTTTGATGTCCCTCCATGCCTTGCACAATGCTCTGCACATAGCAAATGCTTAGTAAGTAGTTGCTGTACTGAGACAGAGGGAGAAAAGGACCAGGCAAGCAGGCGAACTCCCCTGTGTGATGAGTGGGTTTTGTAACTTCTGCGGGTTTTTTTTTTAATCTTGCCCATTTATCCAGAATCCAGGATCAGAATCCATCCTGATGTTTCTCTCAGAGCTGATGAGACTAATGATACACCAGTGAATAAGAATGAACGCTTCCCTTCCTTTTCTCCCTTTGCAAGTATGAGTTTAAAGCTCTATTCATCTGTATTAGAGATGGCTGGCCAGCAAGGACAATCCGCCTCTGTAACCCAGCAGGCACTGGCTAGAGGCAGAGATGTTTAAATGTTTTTATTCTGAGAGTGGAGGCCATTAAGATGTTTTGGAAAGTTGCCTCCAGCAAGTACATAAACCTATTAAAGGGAGCTGGGGGGAGCAGGGAGGTGCAGCGTTGGGGGTTGCAATTTGGCTGCTGTCATCTGTTTCAGTCTTTGATTACTTAAGATTTTTCTAGGAATAGGAGAGGGAGTTAACTACACTTTTTTGGCATCTATATATCTCCCAGGAACGGATGGACACATTCTGTGCATCAATATGGCAGCAAGAAGAAGACAATGCAAATGAGACAATAAAATTATCACTGATATGGAAATCATCACCATTACAGGAGACACTTCCTGTCACAGTGCTGTTACAGGCACAATTATGTTTAGCTCGGTTTTGCTCATTATAATGTATTTTTTTAATGTGTGCAGCACATTATAATACATTTTCAGTTGAATAGCAATTCTAACAGTAACAGACTGACATTGCCTAAATTAACTGCAACAGTAGGGAAAGAATTAAGAGAGCCTATTTTATTAAAACTAGTGCAATTTTTTAAATTACCCAGAATGTTTTCTAAGGAAAGAGAAAAGTAAGAAATAAATATAAAGCATAACACTAACTATATCCTATAGATGCTTTATTTTAGCACCATAAAGAATGTACTGTTTCTTTTGTTCTAAAATATTCATTCTATTTGCGCTATGTCTTTGCCTGGATTCTCCTATTTGTTCAGTTAAGAACCAGGACGTTAGACACATAAATTTAGGACGACCCAGGGCTTGACAGCAATTCACCTGGCAGAGGGGATCTCTCTTTAATAGCACACCACATTCTAGGCTTTCCTGGGATGAAAGCACAAAGAAAGTCCAAAATAGAAGACAGCTCATGACTACGTATTATTGTGCGGAAGTTTAGTCCCTAAATTTCAGAGTATTAAGAAAATCAGCCAGTGTGACCAAGAGGGCTGAGCGGGGCCACACAGGCCCAGGCCATCGCCGAGTGGACTGCCCACTTGAGCAGGTGTCCAGGACCTCACTCCGGGACACTTGGTTTTGCCATCACGGACAGGCGGGCTGCAGGAGCAAGCTTGGAGCTCGGTCCCTTCCTATGACAGCTGGGGATCCTGTAGCTTCAGAGTTGTTCGGTTGATACCATTATCTGTTTTGTTCATGAAATCCTGAAGCATTTCTCTGCTCCTTTGTTCCACGTATCAGGCAGAAGAGCAATACGTTCAAATTAAACCAGAAAAACTGGTGTGTAAGATGCTGGAAATAACTAAATTTACAAATATTATATAATAAAGGAAAAATGTTATCTTCAAGTTTGGATATTACTTTTTATTTGGGACTTCTTAAAAATATTTATACGAAGCTAAATATTTTGCTTTAATATAATTAAAAGCATACAATTATGATCCCACTATTATCATGACACTCTTTTAATTAGAGCTTCTTAAAAGCACAGGAACATACTAATGAACTGTCACTAAAATAAGTAAATTAGAGGATGAATTAATTATAACAATTCAATCTAAAACTATCACATTTACCATGCCTGATAATGTTTCACTGCCACCTCATAAATAATCCAGTACCAGTAATAGGTTCTCTATTTTTCCTAATTCAAAGACATGTTTTCTGGATGTGATAATACTAATAAAAAAGAGGAGAAAAATAGTGACATAATTTGAAGGCATCCCTTATTAAAAATACAGATTTAGTCTACATCAACATTTACTGACCACCATTTTGTTTCAAAACTGCACATTACCGAAGGAAAAGAACGAAATGTACGTGTGAAAACTTCTGAAAGCATTGCAAAGAAGGCCAGAATCAGGTAATTGCATTTGACACACAGAAGAAGGCAGGCACAGAGAATCATCAGATGGTCAGGTTTTAAGACATTCTAATTTGGATTGCTCAAGAACGAGAAATGCAATCGAAACCCAGCACTGCGTAAGGCGTGAAAACAGTATGAAATTAGACATGGGTGGTATCAATATGAAGGAACCATACAAATTAGAATTCCACTTACTCTTTCATTTTTAATACGGAATTGCACAAGGAAATGTCTAGTTCTTGTCAAAGCACACACCTTAGTACATGACATCAAATACTGAACTGATTAAGTGCCAGTAAACAAAGAGTTAAAGATCAAGGAGCAGAATCACCATCAACTTTTACCAGTCCTTGCTTCCAATCTTAGCTCCCAGCAGTTACTGGTGCACAGTAGCCAGCTGTCTCATTTTAGCACATTATGTCACCCTTTGCTCACAACGCACATCATTCAGGTCTACACCATGGACCACACCATCCTTATCTCCTACTCTCACCCTCTGCTTCACTGCATTCCAGCCACACAGGCCTCCTTGCTTGCCTCTTGAATTTGACAGGCATGCCCCCACCTCCAAATATTTGGACTTGCTGTTCCCTCTGACATCAGTGTTGTGCCTCCAGATATCCGCACAGCTCGACCCTTTTAAAGTACTCAAGTTTCTGGTCAAACATCATGTAGTTATAGAGGCTTTTCCTGACATCCCTATTTAAAACAGCCTGTCTTCCCATATCTACCAATCACTATCACTTTTTATATTTTTGTCCATCGTACTTAAATGTATGTTAATTTATTATTTGTCTTTCTCTACTGCAAAGATGAAGTTCTTCAACTATTCTGCTTACTGTTAAAACACCAGGCTAGAATAGTCCCCAGAAGAGCATAGATGCTCAATAAATTTTGCTAAATAAATGAAATAAAAGACTGATTCTTCAAAGTATTGAAAAACTCTTCTCC
This sequence comes from Suricata suricatta, assembly GCF_006229205.1. Lineage (NCBI taxonomy): Eukaryota > Metazoa > Chordata > Mammalia > Carnivora > Herpestidae > Suricata > Suricata suricatta. The sequence continues at coordinate 139,916,880 of NC_043704.1, forward strand.
AAATTAAAACAAAAGGTAGAAATCAAAATAGCAGCGTTAAGAAAGGTATAGAAGGGGACCCGGAGGTGGCAAATCTGGAGATCGCTCTGGTTATCGAGGAGGAAGCGCAGGAGGTGGGTGGAGGGCATGGATGCGGCAGCCTGGCAGTGGAGGGTGGCTATGGAGGTGGTTATGACAAGCATGGAGGCGGAAATTACATACACGGAAATTACAATGATTTTGGAAATTATAACCGGCACCCTTCTAACTATGGTCCCATGAAAAGTGGAAACTTGGGTGGTGGCAGGAACATAAAGGGACCATATTGTAGAGGAAACTGGTCCTGGAGGCAGTGGAAGAAGTGGAGGTTATGGAGGGAGAAGCCGATATTGGGCTTCATGGTGTAAATAGGAGAGGATGAGAGCCCAGAGGTAACAGAACAGCTTCAGGTTATCAAAATAATAATGTTAAGAAACTCTTACCTAAGTCATGCATAGATATGCAGTGATATGGCAGAAGATACCAGAGCAGGTGCAGAGGGCCATTTTGTGAATGGACTGGATAATTTAACAACATTATCGTACAATGGAGGAAGGATTGGGGAAAAAATGCCTTTAGGACAGTTTCTTAGCTTTTTAATTTTTATGTCTTTCTAGTGGTTAAGTGCAGAAGAGGTCCTTCTTTGATAATGTTAAATTTGTAAGTTTCAGGTAAAGTGTGAAACCTTAAAGATTTTTCTCAAAGTTTTGAAAAGCTATTAGACAGAATCATGGTGTAATAAGACATAGTGCTTTTTTTTTTTAATTTTTCTTGTTTATTTATTTTTGAGACAGAGAGAGACAGAGCATGAGCAGGGGAGGGGCAGAGAGAGAGGGAGACACAGAATCTGAAACAGGCTCCAGGCTCTGAGCTGTCAACACAGAACCTGATGCAGGGCTCGAACCCATGAACTGTGAGATCATGACCTGAGCCAAAGTCGAATGCCTAACTGACTGAGCCACCCAGGCACTGGAATAGTGTTTTTCTTTTAAAAATATTTAAGTGCATGTGTAGAGTTAAGATGCTGTTGCACATTTATGATTTAACAAAATAATTCTAAAGTAAAACAAATAAACAGCATTATCTTTTGAGGAAGTAACAAACTGATTCTACAATTAATAAGTAAATATAACAGATCTAGAATGGCCAGATCAAATTTGACAAAGAAGAACTAAACTGGAGCATTCATACAACCTAATTTCAAGGTTTCTTAAAAAGCTACAATAATCACAACTGCGTGGTGTTAGCTTAAGAATAGATACACAGATCAATGCGACAGAATAGAGTTCAGAAATAAACTCACATATATAGTGTCAAATAATTTTCAACAATGATGTATAGTAAACTCAGTGAGGAAAGATTAGGTTTTATAAGAAATGATGCGGGGAAACTGGGTGCCCATATGGAAAAAAAATAAATTTCAATCTTCATTAAGTCAATATGAATCATGGATCTAAACATAAAATCTATAACCAGAAGTTAAATCAAAATGGATCATGAATCGAAACATAAAATCTATAACCAGAAAGAATTTACAAAACAAAAGAGCCTATTTTTGCAATCTCGGGAGAGGCCACAATTTCTTTAACAGGATGCAAAAGGCGCCAACAACAATGAAAAAATAAATAAGTAAATTGGACTTCAACAAAATTTCTGCTCATCAAAAAATATCATTAAAAATAGTCAAGTCATAGGGCGCCTGGGTGGCTCAGTCGGGTAAGCCTCTGACTTTGGCTCAGGTCATGATGTCACGTTCGTGGGTTTGAGCCCCACGTCAGGCTCTGTGCTGACAGCTAGCTCAGGGTCTGGAGCCTGCTTTTGGTTCTGTGTCTCCTTCTCTCTTTGCCCCTCCCCCTCTCATGTTCTCTCTCTCTCTCTCTCTATATATATATATATACATATATATATATCAAAAATAAATAAAACATTAAAAAATTTTTTAAATAGTCAAGTCATAGACTAGGAAAAACATTTGTAATACATAAACCTGACAACAGAGTCATAGATGGACTAAAGAACTCCTAAAATCAACAAAATAGACCTTCAATAAAATAATGGCCAAAGATCTGAACAGATACTTCACACACACACACATACACACACACACGCAAAGAGAGATATGATTGATCAATAAGGACATGTAAAAGTGTTCAACAGCCTTGGTTATCAGGAAAATGCAAACTAAAATCCCAGAGAGGTACTCTTTTATGCCCAATACAATAGCTAACATCTAAAAGACTGACAATACCAAATGTTTACAAGACTGTGGAGCACGTGAGTCAGTCTCATACATTGCTTCTAAAAGTGCTAACCAGTACAACTTTGGAAAACTGCTTGGTAGTTTCTTATAAAGTTAAACCTACAATTACCTTATGACCCTGAAATTCTACTCCTATGTATTTGTCTAAAAGAAACACAAGTATCTGCACAAGAAGACTTACATATGAAAATTCATAGCAGCTTATATAAAATCCCAAAACTGGAAACAACATGGTGTGTATCAACAGGAGAATAAATTATGATATATTCATACAACATAATACTATCCAGCAACATAAATAACTGCCAAACACGGCATCATGGATGAATCTCATAGACATTACGTCATGTGAAAGAAACCAGATGCTAAAGAGTTCATAGTCTGTGATTTATATGGAGTCAAACCACAGGCAAAAGTAATCCAAAGTGTCAGAAATCACAGCAGTCTGTCCATGGGCAGGGAGCTGCAGAGGAAGGGACATGAGGGAAATTTCTGAAGGGATGTAATCGTTTCAAGTCTGGTTTGGGTGCAAGTTGACCTTGTGTCAAAAGTCATTAAACTAAGTGTAAATCATACTATATACAAATTATATCTCAATAAACGGGGGGGAGATTATGGTGTGGATGTAGGAATTATGTATATGTTTGTGTGGGAGCCTAAAAGACATTGCTTTATTTTCTTAAACCATAACAAGTATAGAACATTTCCAAAACAAGTCATGATTTTTCCCGATACTTCTTTCACTGCATCATTATTTGTTGCATTTTCACAGCCTTGGGGGAAATTCAGTCAACAATTAACCAGACAATAAAAGCAAAGATGTTCACAAAAATATTGTCCTTTTAAAATACATCATTTTCTACATGGCTTACTTTAATCTCTTAGCAGAGGATTGCAAACACACGCCTCTAGTGGCGTGCTCAGCAATTGTAAATGACATATGGTATAATAAAAATAAAACAACTCAGATAAATAAATAGCACAACAGTTTTTTAAAAGTGCACTATGAAAATGAGAATCAGGTGCTTGCATATCTGCTCAGTCCTTAAGTGGTCAACTTTAAAGATATTTGAGAATTTAAGAGAAATATCAAATGCCTGTTGCTAAGAACATATATACATTGTGTTAGAAAACTACAATAAGAATTCCATAATAAAGAAGTGAAATTATGAAGGGATTATGGATTTAGAAAATAATCTATGCTGACAAGCACTCTACTAGCTGCTTCATCCAAGATAGATAGAATTTAGGACAAAAATTATGTGTGCCACATCTCAGTAGTTTGACAATACGAGACTATCACAGAAATCTCCTTTTGTAATTCACCAAAAGTTTAGAGTAAATTTCTAGGATTCACTGCAGGAACATTTACTCACCTTAAAAAAAATTTTTTTTTAATGTTTATTCATTTTTTAGAGAGGGTCAGAGTGTGAGCAGGGGAGGAGGGGCAGAGAGAGAGGGAGACACAGAATCTGAAGCAGGCTCCAGGCTCTGAGCTGTCAGCACAGAGCTTAATACGGGACTCAAACTCATGAACTGTTAGATCACGATCTGAGCCAAAGTAGGATGCTTAACCGACTGAGCCACCCAGGTGCTCCGGGAACACTGACTCATCTTAAGCATGAGATAATTTATGAAGACCAAATGTGATTTTTGAAAGATCGTCTTGGTAGATACATAGAGGATGGTTGAGGGAGGGGGGTATAACTTGAGTAGAATGGATTCAATCATTTGGAAGGTCTTCAAAGCTAAGGCTTCTATGAGATGAAAAAGAAATTCTGTCTGTGGACAGCAGTTTCAGCCCATGCCCAAGAGTTTCAACTTGCCCTTCCTGCCAGCCCACCCTATGGATTATGGGCTTAGCCAGTGAGGGCCCACAATTGTGTAAGATAATTCCTTACCATAAATCTCTTCATATGTATCTCCTACTCATTCTGCTTTGTACACTGTGTGTAGGACTGTACTGTACATGACTTAATATTAGCATCCCTGGCTGCTTCCCCTTAATACCAGTGGTGGTCAACGTCATTGTGATAAACAAAATGGCTCTTCGAATGACGTCCTGTAGACAGTGCAGAGGTGGTACACTGAACCAGTGCTAGGGTTGAGGAAGAGACTAAAGGCAAGTAAGTTGGATATCGCAATGACCCAATGTGAGATCATGAGAATGAGAACTGTAAGAATAAGATGGATTTGTCAGACATTTCAAAAGTAGATTTGGTAAAAATATTGCTAATAAAATGGATGTAGGACTCAAGGGAGAGTGAGTTGAAGATGTCCAGGTTTCAGTTAAGGTGATGAGGTGGAGAACATGACTGGGTTAAAGAAAGAGACTCCATTCACTGAGACTTGCTCAGCATAAGGTACCTATTAGACATAAGGGTAAATGTCCGACCCAAAATCTAGGTCTGTCATGCAGGAAAGGCTGCGATTGGACACACAGTTTTGGAGATATTCAGAAAATGGATGTGGAAGTTATGCTGTAAAACACATCCCAATGTATTTTGCCTTCTTAGAAAATATTGTGTACTTTTTCTCCCAGAGCCCTCATACTATTGAGACCAGACCATGAGGCTATGGCTTATAAACCCAAAGAAAGACCTAAATGAAGAACACGTGGGTAAGGAGAAGGACATGGGGGAAGGGTAGTTCCTGGCAGTGTGGATGGGGAACTGGGAAGTCCTTCTGAAGTTCAACAAAGAGGCCAGATGAAAGGATAGAAGATGAGAAGGCAGATTGAAGAAATCTTGTTTTTCCTTCTCATACCCTTTCTAGAAGAAGTGAGCATTGGGAGTAGAGCAGAGAGTTTGAGGGGGCAACTCAGGTGCAGCCAGAAAAGACTGGCAGCTTCAGAGAAGCTTCATGATCACCATGACACAATATACTATGTAGTTGATAAGGGCATTTAGCATAAGGCCCATGAGGGTAGACCCTCTGTGTTCACTGTGGCATCCCCCACCCCTAGAATAGTCCCTGACATCTAATAGGCACTCAATAAATATTTGTTGAACGAATAATGGAATGACTGGCACCTGGGATAAAGGAGTAGGTAAGAAAAAAAGAAGATGGGACTGATTTTATGCCCCTTCACTCCGAGGTAGTTCCCTGAGGACTCTGTTTGGCATAGGTGTGAATCCAAAGTTCCCATGTTCCACAGTGAGAATGTAGAAAATGGATGTGGTGTTTGCGGGTGAGTCCACCAGGTTATCATTGCATGGAGAGGAGCAGGGAGAAAACAGCTCAATCCGGGATGTCATGGTAGGTTCACCTCATCTAAAGTCAACAGAGGCTAGAAGAAGTCAACATGAAGAGCCCCTTCCCATTGGTGTGAGGATGCCTAAGTGTCCTCCTGTACCCAGCTGCCATCTTGGGAGGAAGACGTGGTGAGGAGAACCCTTGAAATGGGAGAGAAACTTTTAGGCAAAAACAGCTGATTCAAGTGATAATGGTGCTATCCACCATTTTCTGCCATCAGCAAGAACAGAGATTCAAAACAAATATATGATTATAGAAGATAAAGTTCCCATTTTGTATAATTTTTATCCAAATTCATATGAAATGCAAAACCATAGAATTGGATAAAACTCACTCAAAGGGAAGAACAAGATGAGAAGTAGAACCTCAAAATTTAAGAGTCCAGGGAGAGGTAATAAGAAAGAGTATTCAGAGATGTAGATGGAAGGAAACCAGGAGATAGGAGTGTGGTTGAGACAACAGGAAAAAAAAAGTGCAAGAAGGAGTTACGCACAGTAAGGAGGAATTAGCCTTCAGTTGGATAATTTGGTTGTTAATTACTCTGGATAAATTCAAACGCCATGACTAGGTTTTCACAGACTTCTGCCACCTCCCACCAGCTTGCTCTCCCAGACTTCGCAAAGTATACAAACCAAAACGTGCCCTATGAATCAGGAGATCCACCTTTCAGTGCCAGGTCTGAAACCAGCACACAAGCTTGGTGACCTTGGACGAGTCTCTTCTCTGGGTTCCCTTTTCTATATAAAACAATTCCATTTCTGGGGCATCCGAGTGGCTCAGTCAGTTAAGCATCAGACTTCAGCTCAGGTCATATCTCACAGTTTGTGACTCTGAGCCCCACACCAGGCTCTGGGCTGACAGCTCGGAGCCTGGAGCCTGCTTCAGATTCTATGTGGCTCTCTCTGTCCCTCCCCTGCTCACACTCTTTCTCTCTCTCAAAAAAAAAAATTTTCTAAAATGTGACTAGTAAGCTAAGCTGGTATACCTGGAGTCCATGTGCTTTTGCTATTCTTCTCCATCCAGGAGTGACTCCTTACCTACTTTTCAAGGCCCAAACTTACCCTGCTTGCTTTGGGGCCTCCCTGAACTATATCAGCCATAGATAGATCTCATTTGATATTTACCCAGATTTCCTCCTGCATATGTGTCTTGGCTTCTTAGGTAGACTGTATGAGTCAGTTCACAACTGAGACCACTCCTTATAATTTTTTATAAGCTTTGCAATACCAAGCACAATGTCTTACATTCAGAAGGCATTCAACAAATCTTTGTTCGTTTATCATTTTTTTTTAATTTTTAAAAGTTTATTTCTTTAAGAGAAAGAGAAAGAGAGAAAACCCAAGCAGGGGAAGGGCAGAGAGGGAGAGGGAGACACAGAATCTGAAGCAGGCTCCAGGCTCTGAGCTGTCAGCACAGAGCCCAATGCGGGGCTCAAACCCATGAACCATGAGGTTATGACCTGAGCTGAAGTCAGACGCTTAACCGCCTGAGCCACCCAGGCGCCCCATGTTCCTCTACTATTAATTATAAACTGCAAGCATTTTCAATCTCTCTTTTTGTATTGTTCTCTATTAGGCTTATGGATACCAAATAATTACCCAGACTGAATGGAGTTTCTATACTAGTAAAAAAATCATTTAGCTTTAAAACAGAGATGGTGAAGATCAAAGTACCCGACAAGTGTCACTGGAAGAGGAGTGGTAAATCCCTGCAAAACTTACCCTTCAAGAACATGCTTCTATCATGATCGCCCTTCAGTCTCCCTGGTACATTCCGCTCTGCCCCATTTGTACACATAGAAATACGCTATATTTAACAATGTTTTCTATGATTACCCAGGTTATTCCAGGCTGGGTGTTAACATTCATCCTTGCATTTGCTGGTGAAGATCTAAGCAGCGCGCTGCTTGGAAATGTCAGCCAATTTTTCTGTCTGGGATCTAAGATAACACTTGAATGACAGCTACTCTGTGTGTTAACCCATTGTGCGCAGTGCCAAAACGCCAATTGTGATTTTGACGATGACAATGCCATCTGTAGTGTGACAGGTTTTATTATTATATATTTAAGTAAAAGGCACACCTCCTTTTTCTCTGCCTGATTCTTATTGTTCTTGACTCTGTGCTCTCCTCATGACCTGTTATTTTGAATTATAAAAATTAGAAAGCTTATTATTCAAAAAGAAAGCTTTGCTTCGCTTTCATAGGGTCTAAACCACAGTACACAGGGGTGAACTTTATTAGTGAAGACTTCTCAGTCCTTTTGAAACACATATTAATACTTGTCTTTACTGGGCTATGATGAAAATTGCCATAATTAAGAATGAGCTAATATGTGAAAAAGAAGTAGCGTGCACCCCATAAGAGCCCTTCGTGTTTCTTACCAATTGTTTGCTTACCCACGAATTTGCAAAATCCAGCAATTCACAATGAGTCTCCTTATCAGTGCTGAGAACTCATAAAGTTCTACTACACCCACTAATTTCTCTTTCCTTTGACTATTGCTTATCACTGGATTGTGTAATTGTATTACTGATAGTCACAGCTCTGGGAGACTCTCCACTGTATTTGAAGTGAAACAATCGTGATACAATAACAATACTTCAGGAAAAAAGAGATGTAAAATTTGATACCTACAATTTTCCCATTGGCAATGGTGTAGATGTACATTTAAAAAAAAATAATTATTGACCCTTAGCACGGGTAATGCCAATTAGCTGCATGCTGTCTTTTGATGAAATTTAATCATATTTCCTTCTCAGCTCTTTAATAAGGCTGCATTTTTCCTTTTAGTTAACATTTGATTAATCCAGAAATGAAAACTTTTCAGCATATATAAAATAGTGCAAAGGGAGAAGATATTTTATGGTTTTTCTAAGCCTACAAGTCTTTTGCCTACAAGTCAAGCATGTCTCCATGGTCCGTATGAGGCTGGATGCCCTAGGAGGGCACTGAAGCTGGCTAGTAGCATGCGCTTAATCAATATGGGGTAACTGCATGAAAATGGACTTAGCACTAATGGACCAGTCAGCACTAAATAAGCAAGTTGCATTAAAAACATTTTTTTTACATTATCACTGTGCATTGGTACCATCTTATAATTTTGTGCCACTTTTTAATTTGCATAGTTCATGCAAACACATTAACTTATTGAATCCTAGTGCCTTCTGCAATAGGTAATACTTTCCCCCTTCTTATGAATGAGTACGGAATGTCTAGAACCTCAAAACTCCCTCCGACTATAGATCTCTCCCTTTGTTTAACTGGGTTATGGCCTGAGAGCTAGATTTCTACAGTTAAAATGGCCTCCCAAACACATATTGAAATACTGATGGATGAGATGATATGATGTCTTGGGTTTGTTTCAAAATAACGTAGGGAGGGTAGGCAGTGGGCAGTGGGGGAGGGGTGCACAAAGACAACACGTGATTGGCTCAAAGCACGCAAACTTTTGGAGCTGGAGGGCTGCTATACAAAGTGCTATCTTTACTTCTGTAAATGTATGAAATTTTCCACAGTAGGAGTTTAAAAAAAAAGCTGAGAAGTAAAATTAAATAAATAAAACAGTCATTCTCAAGGTGTTTTCCTAAAGATAAGAGGATTTCTGCTGTTAGATTTTAAACTAACTCCACCAACCCCCACATCAGCTACGCGAATCTAATATAAACTGACGCTTTTATGTCCAACTGGAAATTGGCTAAGTAGCTTTGCAGTGCAGAACTTAATAGAAGGCCTCAAATACCTAAGATATATAGAAATGGCCCAATCTCTTGCATTTTAGTTTACTGGGAACACTATACTCTGAAAGCAACGTGACATCCATAGAATGGTGTGTTTCTCATTGTTGCCTACTTTTTACGAAGCCAGGTAGTAAAATAACAAGAAAAGTGTGCTCTAACTCACTGTATGTAAGATTTCACTGTGTTAAGCAAGGGCTATAGCTCCAAGTTATATGCTCCTAAACATAAACCAAGGCCTGAGATAATCACCATGGGTTGTTCCGTGAACTTACAACTGGGCTCAGCAAGGCAATAAAAATGAGTTTTTCCCCCCAAAAGAAAACTATATTGAGCCTTCAGCTAATAGATTCCAAGTATGTCAAGACAAACACACTAAATAGTAGTGCTTTCCTTTTAATAGAAAGTAGTTTGATGAAAACTCTATTATTCAAGAAATCAGAACAAGAAAAGGAAAGGAAAGGAAAGAAATAAAAAAAAAAAAGAAATCCAGCTGTTTCTTCTCGAAATCAACTTTTTATATAATTTTCCTGGCTGAGGCAGAATAGGTCTTGAGGATCCTGGAAAAGAATTGAGTGAAGAAGTACCCTGACCAAGGATGGGTGTTATGGCCCTCTTTTCTTGGGCCCCCATGCCCAAGAGGGAAGGAAAGAACATTTACCAAGTGGCAGGGTCCCTTACTGATCCCTGCTTGTGGGGAGCCCAGAGCACAAGTGTAGGACAGATCATGGGTCACGATCCAACACAAGCACAGGAGAAAGCAAGAGAGAGCAGCAAGACCATCCATCACTGGCACGGTCGCTTGCGCAGGTGGACATCTGTGGCTTTTCCCTTCTTCAAGCTATGCTTCGAAATAAACTTAAATATCAAAATAATTTAAGGGTTACTGGCAAGAAAGATAAAAGGATATATTCTGATTTGAAGCATGGCAACATTATTACCACCACAAACAGTAACGGAAGCAATTAGACTAATAAGACAAAATTCTAAGGCAATTGTTATTTCCTTCTCTGAATTAACACAGAACATTTTCATCCATAGTCCCCAAATCAGGTTGCTAAAGAAATAAAATATGCACATTCGCTGCTATCTATACAAAGAGCATAATATAAACTTAAAGAATTGCTAAGAGATGCCTTTAATTAGGGGTATTTCCTTGGAAAATCATTTATATTGACTTCTTTTAATGGTAAGATCTAAAAAGGGATGCAAATATGTAACTACATAATAGTGAAACACCACATGTAGCAATTAATATTTTCCTAACTGAAGATCACCTTCCTTTAAGACAAAACTGAACAACTTCAGACGTCCTTAGCAGAGCGCCTCACGAAGAGACGGGAAGATCTGCACTTACATGAGATAACAGAGCCAGCTCGTGGTGACATGTGACGGCGTTCCGGTTGGCCTCCATGAAGTACCTCTGGGTGCGCTTCCGTTCCCGTTCCAGCTTCTTCTCCAAAGCCAGCTGGGATGTGGAGAGGCTGTCTAAATACTTCATCATGACATCTGATATCATCGCGCTGACTTCTACAATATCTGGGCGGGCTTCTGCATCTGGAGTGAGGCACCTAAGAGAACATAAACTAATTACAGCACTCTGGTCAATGTTGGGACCCAGGGCATGGCGTGTGGAGGTCAAGGTTGAACCCCACCATGGTGTCTGCACCCAAGAGCACCTGAGATAAGATAGACATGGAGCAGGGGGTTGAATCTATGACTTCTCGAAAGGTATTTGGAAAGTTTGGGAAGCAGAGGGAGGCAGCACTGTTCTCTTTGCAGTTGGGCTGAAGACAAAGGTTTCGGGCTGAGCATGAATTGTTCCTCAGGTCTCAGGACAGGTGGATATGGTCACCTAGTCTCGTGTGAACTGGCTATTTTCTATAATCGCTGCTAAATCATCACTCAGTGAAACAAAGAGGGATCCCAAGAACGGAGGCCCTGATGATTACCCTGAAGCACCAAACACAAGGAAGGTTTCTAGGGGGTCACAACGTATTGGCATTTTCTAGCTGTACAGCACCAATATCAACCCAACTTGATTAGTATGAGTCTTACAAAACATGAAGTCATAAAAATAAAATACAATCAGGTTACTCAGAGATTTAAGATGTTTATAATAATTTTTAAATAGCTAATATGACACATTGCATGCTAATATTTTCTGAGACTTGGAGGTGGGAAGTGGCAATCAGCTTATTAAAGAGGATATTATTTATGTCATAGCTAAACAGTAATCGAAGGCTATTCTGGACACCATGGAATCTGTTATCATGATCATTGTTAGCATGTTTAAATACTTCCGGTACTCATGACGATATTTTAATCCAAATTCTCTAACTTCACTGAAGTCCTGTTCTTCTTAATAAGCTTTAATTCATTTGGACTTTGAGAAAAAGATCTAATTTTCACATCTTGTATTTGATTTAGCAATCTATAGTTCACACAGCTTTCATCTATACTGCTGTCTCCAGGAAAGATTTGAGAACTATTTTAGTTTTATTATTGTTATTATTCACAACACAAGTCCAAATAAGACTCTAAGTTGTTAATTTGCTAATTACTCTTTTTGACTTGATTATGAGTACAACATACATCTTTTAACTAGATTTTAGGACATTATCATCTCATGCTTAATCTTTATGTTATTTCTTGCTGAGGCAGTGGTCTTGCCCTATGGTTATGACAGGCACTTACACATCTGCTGGATTCATATTTAACAAAGTTCAGTCTTTGCATTTATAACAAAGAGAGGCAAGAGACTGTAGAGACAAGCTACATAATTTTTGGGGTGTTTGGTGGAAAATGAAAGTGTGGGGCCCCAGCAGGGAGTGAGGAAGTCAGTCTCCCTTCCCATAGTCCAATGTCCTAAATGATGGTAGACAGGAGGCCCTCAAGAGACTGCCACCTCCATGCCCACGTGATGTCCTTGTTACCTGGATTGGAGGTGGGCAAGAGGCCCCCACTGAATCACCCACTGAGTGTACCATGATGCTACCAGCCTGGTTAGGGATGGCATCCTTTTTGCCTCACCCCATGATGCCTGCAAGGCACATGCTGCACCCTGGTCCTCTCCTTGTCTGCATCCACAAACCACGTGGGGGTAGAGGGAGGCAAAAGATAGCACACAGGCCGCTGACACACCCAATCACCACACCAGGTAGAGAACAGTAGCAATGATGGGACAGGGACAGGAAGATGGAGCCGGAGGCCAGGCAGGGGCCAGAGGGCCAAGAGCAGATGGCTGAGAATCTATGTCAGAGAAGTAAAATGATGGAGGGACCTACATATGAACTGAGGCTCCCCAGCTCTAAGTATATATGCTCCTTGGCTCATCAGGCTTCACTTTCAAAATATAAATTTAAAGATAAAATGATTAAGAATCCCATGACTTTGAATGTAGAGCCTTAAACCCTAAGCACAGGACAGTTTTGAGTATGGGGGCCCTGAGCATTGGTCATAGGCAGGTGATGCTGAACTTCTGTGTCAGTGACACATTTGTACTCAAATTTCTTACCTATGCTCATAATCATAAAAGCTAAAATGTTGAATTTTATCTTCTAATTAAATCAGTGTCTTCATCTACTCTCACTTAATTAGCAAAAGGAATTAAAGCTGGTAAAAATGCTTGGTTGACCTTGCATTGGATACGGCTGCCAGGTGAGCAAAAGGACCTCAACATCTAAGAGTTTTATTAGTGCATTAGACTAAAGTCTTCGTCTGCATATATTTAAACAGATTCAAGATAATTTAGCAGTTGAATTATCAGCTGAGCTTTTGTTTCTAATCAAAAACAGCACCTAAATGACACTCAGCTCTCGTCTAACCCTGACCATATTGTAAACTGCTACAAAAATATTATTTAATGTTCCTAAATCTGACTATATGATATCTCTACACAGAATTCCTCAAAAGCCCCTCATGGTCCAATAGAACAAAACTAAACATTTCCAGCATTCCATACAAGTCCCCACTGGAACCTGCCTTCCCCTCCACCAGCTACACACCAAATACTCTTATCTGTCCTTTCCCCCATAACCCATGATTCTCTTAGACACCCATTTCTTTGCTCATTTTATTCCCTCTGCTTGATTTTTTTTTTTTTTTTTTTTTTTGCTAATGGTGTCTGCTCTTTCCCAGATCTCATCCATATCTGCTTGCTTAAACCCCCACTCTTCTCCAATTCTTCTTTAGGAAGGCTTCTTGGACCACCCTCAATTGACTTAATCATCCCCCTTTTGTATTTTCTCATTATACTGTCTATATTTAAGTACTTAAACTACTATAATTACTATATTGTAATGTTACATTCACCAGGAGAAACTGGAGACTTCTTGAGAGTACAGACAGGTGTCACCTTCACCATGATCTCTTCAGCATGTAAAATGGAATCTGGGTCCTGGTATGTACTCAGCAAATGAATGAATGAATGAATGAACAAACTTAGTCTAACATCTAAGAATTTACCTGTCCCAAAATACATGCCCCAAATATTTGGCCACAAATTTTAAGACTTCCAGGAAATCTCTTACTAGAAGTTCTCATTTAGCCTCAGTTCTCTAAACGACATCCCCTGTTTAGATATTTCAGAGAATTCTTAAAAGTGAACGAATGCTAGGGCACCTGGGTAGCTCAGTTGGTTGAGTGTCTAATGATTTCAGCTCAGGTCACAATCTCATGGTTCAAGGGATCGAGCCCCACATCAGGCTCTGCACTGGATGGAGCATGCTTGGAGACTGCTTGGGAATCCTCTCTCTCCCTCTCTTTGTCCCTTTCCTGCTTTCTCTCTCTCTCTCAAAAAAATAAACATGAAAAACCAATTTTAAAAAAGAGTGAACAAATGCTTCAGTGATTCTCCAATAAAATAAACATAAAATCGTGTTCTAGAAAAAACCTAGGTTGTTCTACTCACCCCACCCAGTTTGTCCCCACTCTGCTCTGAGAGACCAGATGGAAAGAATTGGAAAGATCTGACGTTCAGTTGGATTCATTTTGCATTTCAAGAAACAAAGCATTGAGGATTAAGGTGGTATGAGTTGTTCCCTTTGTTTCTTTCTCCTTCAATTTATAACCAATGGGATGTCCATAACCCAACAAGGTTTACTCTGCATAGTACACCAAGATTGTGGAGCGGTCCATACATCTCTATAACTGAGGAGGAGTAGATCAGACTTCATGGAGGTGGTAGAAACAAGGGTAAAGCATCAGAATTGAGGAAGACTGAAATTCTAAGAAAGAACCAAACAAATATTCTAGGAGTGAAAAACCCAATAAATAGGATGAAGAATGCATTACAAAGCACTGGAAATACAACAGACCAAATGGGAGAGAGAATACATGATCTGGAAGACAGGAATCTGGAAATGATTCACATGGAGGAGAAGAGAACTTCTGTATTTAAAATGGCTTTTAAAAAGTGAAGAAATCTTACAAGAGCAATCAGACTCCTTTAGATGAGCCAACAAGAATAATGAGTATACCACAAGGAAAAGAGAAGAAGGGGGCAGAGAGGCAGTTTAAAAAATAATAGCTGAGAACTTCACAAAGCTGGACATGAAGCTAATTACTATCTCAATGTAAAAAAACTTCAAGAGAGATTATAGTGAAGCTGTCAAAAGTCAAGGATAGAGAAAAAATCTTATAGGCAGCTAGGGAAAAAGAGACTGACCTACAAAGTAGCTTCCATTAGACTATGAGAGATTTCTCAGCAGAAAATCTACAGGCCAGAAGAGAGTGGAATGATTATTCAAAGTATTGAAATATAAAAACTGTAGGCAAGAAAACTGTTCAGCAATGTTATCCTTTAGCTATGAAGGAGAAATCAGTTTTCCCAAACAGAAGCTGAATGAATTCACCACCACTAGACCTGCCTGACAGGACATGTTGAAAAGGGCTCTTCTACCTTAAGCAAAAAGATAAAAGTACACAAAATTTTGAGTAAAGTGATAAATAGAATCACAGAATTATAACTCTATTTCAGAATAGGGTATTAAACTATAACATAAAGGTTAAAGGATAAAATCATTTAAAAAAAACAGTTCATACTATAATCTAGTAATAAACACATAGCAAAAAAAAAAAGAGATAACTTGTGACAACAAAAATATAAAAAGGGGAGAAGTAAAATGACAGAACCTGTACAGACAAGAAGATTCATTGTGACCAGCATAAAATGGACTATTTTATCTGAGACATTTTGCATGAACTTCATGGTAACCACAAAACAAAAATATAAAGCAAAGACACAAAACAGCAAAAAAGGGGAAACTGAGCAAATTGTCATAGAAAATCACCAACCTAAAAATGTAAACAGGAACACACACACACAAAAAAAACAATAGAGATAAAAAACAACCAGAAAATAAAAGACAAAATGGCAGGAGTAAGTCTTCACATTCCAGTAATCACTCTCAATGTAAACGGAAGAACTCACTAATCAAAAGGCACCGAATGTCTAGATAGATTTAAAAAACAAGATCCAACCAAATGCTGCCTTCAGGAGACTCATCTCAGCTCCAAAGACAAACACAGATGCAAAGCGAAGACATAGAAATTGATACTCTAAGCAAATGGTAACTAAAGGAAAACAGCTATAACCATACTTAAATCAGACATAGTAGATAAGCCAAAAATGTAACAAGAGACAAAGAAGGTCAGTAATAAGGATAAAGGGGTCAATATACCAATAAGGTATAACAGTAATAAATATACATTCTTCCAACATCTTGACATCGAAATATATTAAGCAAATACTATCAGATCTTAAAGGAGAAACAGACAATGCAATAATAGTAGACCCCACTATTAGCAATGGATAGATCATCCAGACAGAAAATCAACAAGGAGACACTGGAATTAAACCATACTTTAAAACAAATGAACCGGGACCTATATAGAACATTCTACCCAATAGCAGAAGAACACACAATTTTTTCTCAAATGCACAGGGAATATTTGCCAGGATAGATCATATGAAAGGCCACAAAACTAATTTTAATAAATTTAAGAAGACTGACATCATACCCACTATCTTCTCTACTACAATGACACAAAATTAGAAATCAACAAGAGGAAAGTGGGTAGATTTAAAATATGTGGAAACACAACATACTATTGTCAAAGAAGAAATCAATGAGAAATAAAAAATTATCTTGGGGCACCTGGGTGGCTCAGTCGGTTAAGTCTCTGACTTCGGCTCAGGTCATGATCTCACGTT
Source organism: Suricata suricatta (assembly GCF_006229205.1). Taxonomy (NCBI): domain Eukaryota; kingdom Metazoa; phylum Chordata; class Mammalia; order Carnivora; family Herpestidae; genus Suricata; species Suricata suricatta. The sequence continues at coordinate 139,933,364 of NC_043704.1, forward strand.
TGTGGGTTCAAGTCCCGCGTCGGGCTCTGTGCTGACAGCTCAGAGCCTGGAGCCTGCTTCTGATTCTGTGTCTCCCTCCCTTTCTGCCCCTCCCCGCTCATGCTCTGTCTCTCTCTGTCTCAAAAATAAATAAAACACTAAAAAAAAAATTAAAAAAAAATTATCTTGAAACAAATAGAAATTAAAAAGCAACAAAGTTTGTGGGATGCAGCAAAAGCACTTCTGAGAGCAAAGTCTGTTGGGGCCCAGTAGGCAATAATAACCCTCAAACAATATTTTGCCTCTTGGGCCGCACATGTGGCTTCTGTTCATCCTATGATTTACTTTATTTTCTGGCTTTTTGTCTACTGTAGGGAGTGAACATAATCCTCTCCCAAAAGATTTGCTTAAGGATAAGCATCCCACCCTTGAATAAGTAATGAAGGGCCTTAAGGAATGTGTATCTCCTCATAGAATTCTTCAGGTTTATCATATGTTTAGAACCAGACTATTAGGGGATTCTTCCTTTTGCAATGACTTAAACCTGTTACTTACTGATAAGAATAACCTTCCCCAGAGCACCTCTTTACTTCAGGAAATGATGTAATCACCCAGGGTATAAAAGACCCTGGCTATCTTAATAAAGGCCCCTTTTCTACCAACTGCCATCCATGCTGTCTGTCTCGTCTGTCTTGTTTGTCTTGTTCGTCTTGTCCATCTTCTTTTCTAGAGGTATTTTCGCCGACACCAACCCCCTACTCAGGACCATTCGACTGTGGTGCTGTTGGACTGTTGGTCCCCTGCAAAAGTCTACAGCAATAAAAATATATATTAAGAAATTAGAAAGATCTGGGGTGCCTGAGTGGCTTAGTCAGTTGAACCTTCAACTTTGGCTCAGATCATGATCTAAGGGTTCATAGGTTTGAGTCCCACATTGGGCTCTGTGCTGACAGTTTGGAGCCTGGAGCCTGCTTTGGATTCCATGTCTCCCTCTTTCTCTGCCCATCCCCCATTCGCACTCTGTCTCTCTCTGTCTTTCAAAAATAAATAAAATTGTTAAAAAAAATTAAAAAAGAGAAATTAGAAAGATCTCAGATAAACAACCTAACTTCATACCTCAAAGAACTAGAAAGAGAAGACCAAATTAAACACAAAATTAGCAGAAAGAAGGACATAATAATCAGGGTGTAAATAAATTAATTAGAGTCCAGAAAAACAATAGAAAAAAATCAACAAAACTAAAAGTTGGTCCTTTGAAAAAAATAAACAAAATGGACATACCTTTAGTTAGGCTAAGAAAAAAAGAGATGACTCAAATAAATTTAGAAATCAAAAAGACACATCACAGCTGATACTGCAGAGATACAGACAAGAAATGGATACATTTCTAGAAATACACAACCTACCAAGACTGAATCAGGAAAAATGGAAAAATCTGAACATACCAATAATGACTCAGGAGACAGCTTCACTGGTGAATTCTACCAAACATCTAAGCAAGAATTAACACCCATCCTCTTCAGACTGTTCCAAAATACTGAGGAGAAGGGAACACTTCCAAACTTATTTATAGAACCAGTGTTACCTTGATACCAAACCAGATAAAGACACAAGAAGAGAAAACTATAGGAAAATATCCCTGATGAATATAGATGCAAAAAATTCTCAACAAAATATTAGCAAACAAAATTCAAGAATACATTAAAAGGATTAAACACCATGACCAAGTGGGATTTATCCCTGGGATACAAGGAAAGTTCAACACATACAAATCACTAAATGTAATTCGTCACATCAGTAAAATGAAAGATAAAAACTACTTGATTATCTCAATACATGCAGAAAAGGCATTTGTCAAAATATAACATCTTTTTATGATAAAAACCCTCCGTAGATTGGGCATAGAAGGAATACATCTCAACATTTAAAAAAGTCCATATACAACAAACCCACAGGTAACATTACACTTAATGGAGAAAACTTGTAAGCATTTCCTCTCGGATCATAAGCAAGGCAAGGTTGCCCACTCTCATCATTCCTATTCAGTATAATATTGGAAAAATCCTAGCTAGATCAAATAGGCAAGACAAAGAAACAAACGGCACCCAAATCAGGAAGAAAGAAGTAAAATTTTCTCTATTTGTAAATGATATAATATCATATATAGAAAATCTCAAAAGTCATTTAAAAAAAAAAAACCTGTTGAAATTAATCAATGATTTCAGAAAAGTGACAGGTTACAAAATCAACTTACAGAAACCACTGACATTCTTTTATACTAATGATGAAGCATTAGGAAAAGAAATAAAGAAAACTACCCAAATCACAATAGCATCAAAAATAATAAAATACTTAGGAATAAAGTTAACCATGGAAATGAAGGTGATGGAGGAGGGCACTTATGGGGAAGAGCACTGGGTGTTGTATGTAAACCAATTTGACAATAAACTATTTAAAAAAAAAACATGGAAATGAAAGACCTATACAACAAAATTACAAGACTTTGCTGAAAGATATTGAAGAAGACACAAACAAATGGAAAGACATTTTGTGTTCACGTATCAAAAGAGTAAATATTGTTAAATGGCCATATTATCCAAAGCCATCTACAGATTCAGTACAATTCCCATAAAAATACCGAAGGCATTCTTCACAGAAATAGAAGAAACAATCCTAAAATTTGTGTGGAACCACAAAAGGCCCTGAGTAGCCAAAGCAATCCTGAGAAAAAAAGAATAAAGCTGGATGCAGGAAATAGTCTCAATCGCAGCAATTTCTTCCTCGACACATCCCCAGAGGCAAGGGAATCAAGAACAAAAATGAACTACTGGGACCTCATCAAGATAAAAAGCTTCTGCAAGGCAAAGGAAACAATCAAAAAAACTAATAGGCAACTGACAGAATGGGAAAAGATAGTGGCAAATGGCATATCAGATAAAGGGCTAGTATCCAAAATATACAAGGAGCTCACTAAACTCCATACACGAAAAATGAATGATCCAGTGAAGAAATGGGCAGAAGAC